>NW_028175345.1:0-179000 GCF_965226575.1 Pagrus pagrus
GTCTCGTTCAGCCAGTATAGGGCCACATCTGGGAGAAATTTCGAGTCAATCGGTCCAAAGACCTGGAAGCTATTGAAAAAATCGCCCGACGTTTTCATGAAAAAGGCGACTTTTTTCATTAAAATATTCACCAAAAATCCAAATTCCACCCGAATCCAATGCGGACTGCTGTGTCTCGTTCAGCCAGTATAGGGCCACATCTGGGAGAAATTTCGAGTCAATCGGTCCAAAGACCTGGAAGCTATTGAAAAAATCGCCCGACGTTTTCATGAAAAAGGCGACTTTTTTCATTAAAATATTCACCAAAAATCCAAATTTCACTAAAAATCAATAAAAACTGCTGGTCTTTCTTTCGCCAGTATGGAGAACATTTGTGTTCAATTTCGAGTCAATCGGTCAAAAGACGACCGTAACCCTAACCCTAGCCCCATAACCCTAACCCTAGCCCCGTAACCCTAACCCTAACCCTAGCCCCAGCCTTAAGCCAGCCTCATGAAACATTGTCCCCCTCACTAAAATATTCACCAAAAATCCAAATTCCACCCGAATCCAATGCGGACTGCTGTGTCTCGTTCAGCCAGTATAGGGCCACATCTGGGAGAAATTTCGAGTCAATCGGTCCAAAGACCTGGAAGCTATTGAAAAAATCGCCCGATGTTTTCATGAAAAAGGCGACTTTTTTCATTAAAATATTCACCAAAAATCCAAATTTCACTAAAAATCAATAAAAACTGCTGGTCTTTCTTTCGCCAGTATGGAGAACATTTGTGTTCAATTTCGAGTCAATCGGTCAAAAGACGACCGTAACCCTAACCCTAGCCCCATAACCCTAACCCTAGCCCCGTAACCCTAACCCTAGCCCCAGCCTTAAGCCAGCCTCATGAAACATTGTCCCTGTCACTAAAATATTCACCAAAAATCCAAATTCCACCTGAATCCAATGCGGACTGCTGTGTCTCGTTCAGCCAGTATAGGGCCACATCTGGGAGAAATTTCGAGTCAATCGGTCCAAAGACCTGGAAGCTATTGAAAAAATCGCCCGATGTTTTCATGAAAAAGGCGACTTTTTTCATTAAAATATTCACCAAAAATCCAAATTTCACTAAAAATCAATAAAAACTGCTGGTCTTTCTTTCGCCAGTATGGAGAACATTTGTGTTCAATTTCGAGTCAATCGGTCAAAAGACGACCGTAACCCTAACCCTAGCCCCATAACCCTAACCCTAGCCCCGTAACCCTAACCCTAACCCTAACCCTAGCCCCAGCCTTAAGCCAGCCTCATGAAACATTGTCCCTGTCACTAAAATATTCACCAAAAATCCAAATTCCACCCGAATCCAATGCGGACTGCTGTGTCTCGTTCAGCCAGTATAGGGCCACATCTGGGAGAAATTTCGAGTCAATCGGTCCAAAGACCTGGAAGCTATTGAAAAAATCGCCCGACGTTTTCATGAAAAAGGCGACTTTTTTCATTAAAATATTCACCAAAAATCCAAATTCCACCCGAATCCAATGCGGACTGCTGTGTCTCGTTCAGCCAGTATAGGGCCACATCTGGGAGAAATTTCGAGTCAATCGGTCCAAAGACCTGGAAGCTATTGAAAAAATAGCCCGATGTTTTCATGAAAAAGGCGACTTTTTTCATTAAAATATTCACCAAAAATCCAAATTTCACTAAAAATCAATAAAAACTGCTGGTCTTTCTTTCGCCAGTATGGAGAACATTTGTGTTCAATTTCGAGTCAATCGGTCAAAAGACGACCGTAACCCTAACCCTAGCCCCATAACCCTAACCCTAGCCCCGTAACCCTAACCCTAACCCTAACCCTAGCCCCAGCCTTAAGCCAGCCTCATGAAACATTGTCCCTGTCACTAAAATATTCACCAAAAATCCAAATTCCACCCGAATCCAATGCGGACTGCTGTGTCTCGTTCAGCCAGTATAGGGCCACATCTGGGAGAAATTTCGAGTCAATCGGTCCAAAGACCTGGAAGCTATTGAAAAAATCGCCCGACGTTTTCATGAAAAAGGCGACTTTTTTCATTAAAATATTCACCAAAAATCCAAATTCCACCCGAATCCAATGCGGACTGCTGTGTCTCGTTCAGCCAGTATAGGGCCACATCTGGGAGAAATTTCGAGTCAATCGGTCCAAAGACCTGGAAGCTATTGAAAAAATCGCCCGACGTTTTCATGAAAAAGGCGACTTTTTTCATTAAAATATTCACCAAAAATCCAAATTCCACCCGAATCCAATGCGGACTGCTGTGTCTCGTTCAGCCAGTATAGGGCCACATCTGGGAGAAATTTCGAGTCAATCGGTCCAAAGACCTGGAAGCTATTGAAAAAATCGCCCGACGTTTTCATGAAAAAGGCGACTTTTTTCATTAAAATATTCACCAAAAATCCAAATTTCACTAAAAATCAATAAAAACTGCTGGTCTTTCTTTCGCCAGTATGGAGAACATTTGTGTTCAATTTCGAGTCAATCGGTCAAAAGACGACCGTAACCCTAACCCTAGCCCCATAACCCTAACCCTAGCCCCGTAACCCTAACCCTAACCCTAGCCCCAGCCTTAAGCCAGCCTCATGAAACATTGTCCCCCTCACTAAAATATTCACCAAAAATCCAAATTCCACCCGAATCCAATGCGGACTGCTGTGTCTCGTTCAGCCAGTATAGGGCCACATCTGGGAGAAATTTCGAGTCAATCGGTCCAAAGACCTGGAAGCTATTGAAAAAATCGCCCGATGTTTTCATGAAAAAGGCGACTTTTTTCATTAAAATATTCACCAAAAATCCAAATTTCACTAAAAATCAATAAAAACTGCTGGTCTTTCTTTCGCCAGTATGGAGAACATTTGTGTTCAATTTCGAGTCAATCGGTCAAAAGACGACCGTAACCCTAACCCTAGCCCCATAACCCTAACCCTAGCCCCGTAACCCTAACCCTAGCCCCAGCCTTAAGCCAGCCTCATGAAACATTGTCCCTGTCACTAAAATATTCACCAAAAATCCAAATTCCACCTGAATCCAATGCGGACTGCTGTGTCTCGTTCAGCCAGTATAGGGCCACATCTGGGAGAAATTTCGAGTCAATCGGTCCAAAGACCTGGAAGCTATTGAAAAAATCGCCCGATGTTTTCATGAAAAAGGCGACTTTTTTCATTAAAATATTCACCAAAAATCCAAATTTCACTAAAAATCAATAAAAACTGCTGGTCTTTCTTTCGCCAGTATGGAGAACATTTGTGTTCAATTTCGAGTCAATCGGTCAAAAGACGACCGTAACCCTAACCCTAGCCCCATAACCCTAACCCTAGCCCCGTAACCCTAACCCTAACCCTAACCCTAGCCCCAGCCTTAAGCCAGCCTCATGAAACATTGTCCCTGTCACTAAAATATTCACCAAAAATCCAAATTCCACCCGAATCCAATGCGGACTGCTGTGTCTCGTTCAGCCAGTATAGGGCCACATCTGGGAGAAATTTCGAGTCAATCGGTCCAAAGACCTGGAAGCTATTGAAAAAATCGCCCGACGTTTTCATGAAAAAGGCGACTTTTTTCATTAAAATATTCACCAAAAATCCAAATTCCACCCGAATCCAATGCGGACTGCTGTGTCTCGTTCAGCCAGTATAGGGCCACATCTGGGAGAAATTTCGAGTCAATCGGTCCAAAGACCTGGAAGCTATTGAAAAAATCGCCCGACGTTTTCATGAAAAAGGCGACTTTTTTCATTAAAATATTCACCAAAAATCCAAATTTCACTAAAAATCAATAAAAACTGCTGGTCTTTCTTTCGCCAGTATGGAGAACATTTGTGTTCAATTTCGAGTCAATCGGTCAAAAGACGACCGTAACCCTAACCCTAGCCCCATAACCCTAACCCTAGCCCCGTAACCCTAACCCTAGCCCCAGCCTTAAGCCAGCCTCATGAAACATTGTCCCTGTCACTAAAATATTCACCAAAAATCCAAATTCCACCTGAATCCAATGCGGACTGCTGTGTCTCGTTCAGCCAGTATAGGGCCACATCTGGGAGAAATTTCGAGTCAATCGGTCCAAAGACCTGGAAGCTATTGAAAAAATCGCCCGATGTTTTCATGAAAAAGGCGACTTTTTTCATTAAAATATTCACCAAAAATCCAAATTTCACTAAAAATCAATAAAAACTGCTGGTCTTTCTTTCGCCAGTATGGAGAACATTTGTGTTCAATTTCGAGTCAATCGGTCAAAAGACGACCGTAACCCTAACCCTAGCCCCATAACCCTAACCCTAGCCCCGTAACCCTAACCCTAACCCTAACCCTAGCCCCAGCCTTAAGCCAGCCTCATGAAACATTGTCCCTGTCACTAAAATATTCACCAAAAATCCAAATTCCACCCGAATCCAATGCGGACTGCTGTGTCTCGTTCAGCCAGTATAGGGCCACATCTGGGAGAAATTTCGAGTCAATCGGTCCAAAGACCTGGAAGCTATTGAAAAAATCGCCCGACGTTTTCATGAAAAAGGCGACTTTTTTCATTAAAATATTCACCAAAAATCCAAATTCCACCCGAATCCAATGCGGACTGCTGTGTCTCGTTCAGCCAGTATAGGGCCACATCTGGGAGAAATTTCGAGTCAATCGGTCCAAAGACCTGGAAGCTATTGAAAAAATCGCCCGACGTTTTCATGAAAAAGGCGACTTTTTTCATTAAAATATTCACCAAAAATCCAAATTTCACTAAAAATCAATAAAAACTGCTGGTCTTTCTTTCGCCAGTATGGAGAACATTTGTGTTCAATTTCGAGTCAATCGGTCAAAAGACGACCGTAACCCTAACCCTAGCCCCATAACCCTAACCCTAGCCCCGTAACCCTAACCCTAACCCTAGCCCCAGCCTTAAGCCAGCCTCATGAAACATTGTCCCCCTCACTAAAATATTCACCAAAAATCCAAATTCCACCCGAATCCAATGCGGACTGCTGTGTCTCGTTCAGCCAGTATAGGGCCACATCTGGGAGAAATTTCGAGTCAATCGGTCCAAAGACCTGGAAGCTATTGAAAAAATCGCCCGATGTTTTCATGAAAAAGGCGACTTTTTTCATTAAAATATTCACCAAAAATCCAAATTTCACTAAAAATCAATAAAAACTGCTGGTCTTTCTTTCGCCAGTATGGAGAACATTTGTGTTCAATTTCGAGTCAATCGGTCAAAAGACGACCGTAACCCTAACCCTAGCCCCATAACCCTAACCCTAGCCCCGTAACCCTAACCCTAGCCCCAGCCTTAAGCCAGCCTCATGAAACATTGTCCCTGTCACTAAAATATTCACCAAAAATCCAAATTCCACCTGAATCCAATGCGGACTGCTGTGTCTCGTTCAGCCAGTATAGGGCCACATCTGGGAGAAATTTCGAGTCAATCGGTCCAAAGACCTGGAAGCTATTGAAAAAATCGCCCGAAGTTTTCATGAAAAAGGCGACTTTTTTCATTAAAATATTCACCAAAAATCCAAATTTCACTAAAAATCAATAAAAACTGCTGGTCTTTCTTTCGCCAGTATGGAGAACATTTGTGTTCAATTTCGAGTCAATCGGTCAAAAGACGACCGTAACCCTAACCCTAGCCCCATAACCCTAACCCTAGCCCCGTAACCCTAACCCTAACCCTAACCCTAGCCCCAGCCTTAAGCCAGCCTCATGAAACATTGTCCCTGTCACTAAAATATTCACCAAAAATCCAAATTCCACCCGAATCCAATGCGGACTGCTGTGTCTCGTTCAGCCAGTATAGGGCCACATCTGGGAGAAATTTCGAGTCAATCGGTCCAAAGACCTGGAAGCTATTGAAAAAATCGCCCGACGTTTTCATGAAAAAGGCGACTTTTTTCATTAAAATATTCACCAAAAATCCAAATTTCACTAAAAATCAATAAAAACTGCTGGTCTTTCTTTCGCCAGTATGGAGAACATTTGTGTTCAATTTCGAGTCAATCGGTCAAAAGACGACCGTAACCCTAACCCTAGCCCCATAACCCTAACCCTAGCCCCGTAACCCTAACCCTAACCCTAACCCTAGCCCCAGCCTTAAGCCAGCCTCATGAAACATTGTCCCCCTCACTAAAATATTCACCAAAAATCCAAATTCCACCCGAATCCAATGCGGACTGCTGTGTCTCGTTCAGCCAGTATAGGGCCACATCTGGGAGAAATTTCGAGTCAATCGGTCCAAAGACCTGGAAGCTATTGAAAAAATCGCCCGACGTTTTCATGAAAAAGGCGACTTTTTTCATTAAAATATTCACCAAAAATCCAAATTTCACTAAAAATCAATAAAAACTGCTGGTCTTTCTTTCGCCAGTATGGAGAACATTTGTGTTCAATTTCGAGTCAATCGGTCAAAAGACGACCGTAACCCTAACCCTAGCCCCATAACCCTAACCCTAGCCCCGTAACCCTAACCCTAGCCCCAGCCTTAAGCCAGCCTCATGAAACATTGTCCCTGTCACTAAAATATTCACCAAAAATCCAAATTCCACCCGAATCCAATGCGGACTGCTGTGTCTCGTTCAGCCAGTATAGGGCCACATCTGGGAGAAATTTCGAGTCAATCGGTCCAAAGACCTGGAAGCTATTGAAAAAATCGCCCGATGTTTTCATGAAAAAGGCGACTTTTTTCATTAAAATATTCACCAAAAATCCAAATTTCACTAAAAATCAATAAAAACTGCTGGTCTTTCTTTCGCCAGTATGGAGAACATTTGTGTTCAATTTCGAGTCAATCGGTCAAAAGACGACCGTAACCCTAACCCTAGCCCCATAACCCTAACCCTAGCCCCATAACCCTAACCCTAACCCTAACCCTAGCCCCAGCCTTAAGCCAGCCTCATGAAACATTGTCCCTGTCACTAAAATATTCACCAAAAATCCAAATTCCACCCGAATCCAATGCGGACTGCTGTGTCTCGTTCAGCCAGTATAGGGCCACATCTGGGAGAAATTTCGAGTCAATCGGTCCAAAGACCTGGAAGCTATTGAAAAAATCGCCCGATGTTTTCATGAAAAAGGCGACTTTTTTCATTAAAATATTCACCAAAAATCCAAATTTCACTAAAAATCAATAAAAACTGCTGGTCTTTCTTTCGCCAGTATGGAGAACATTTGTGTTCAATTTCGAGTCAATCGGTCAAAAGACGACCGTAACCCTCACCCTAGCCCCATAACCCTAACCCTAGCCCCGTAACCCTAACCCTAACCCTAACCCTAGCCCCAGCCTTAAGCCAGCCTCATGAAACATTGTCCCTGTCACTAAAATATTCACCAAAAATCCAAATTCCACCCGAATCCAATGCGGACTGCTGTGTCTCGTTCAGCCAGTATAGGGCCACATCTGGGAGAAATTTCGAGTCAATCGGTCCAAAGACCTGGAAGCTATTGAAAAAATCGCCCGACGTTTTCATGAAAAAGGCGACTTTTTTCATTAAAATATTCACCAAAAATCCAAATTTCACTAAAAATCAATAAAAACTGCTGGTCTTTCTTTCGCCAGTATGGAGAACATTTGTGTTCAATTTCGAGTCAATCGGTCAAAAGACGACCGTAACCCTAACCCTAGCCCCATAACCCTAACCCTAGCCCCGTAACCCTAACCCTAACCCTAGCCCCAGCCTTAAGCCAGCCTCATGAAACATTGTCCCTCTCACTAAAATATTCACCAAAAATCCAAATTCCACCCGAATCCAATGCGGACTGCTGTGTCTCGTTCAGCCAGTATAGGGCCACATCTGGGAGAAATTTCGAGTCAATCGGTCCAAAGACCTGGAAGCTATTGAAAAAATCGCCCGACGTTTTCATGAAAAAGGCGACTTTTTTCATTAAAATATTCACCAAAAATCCAAATTCCACCCGAATCCAATGCGGACTGCTGTGTCTCGTTCAGCCAGTATAGGGCCACATCTGGGAGAAATTTCGAGTCAATCGGTCCAAAGACCTGGAAGGTATTGAAAAAATCGCCCGACGTTTTCATGAAAAAGGCGACTTTTTTCATTAAAATATTCACCAAAAATCCAAATTCCACCCGAATCCAATGCGGACTGCTGTGTCTCGTTCAGCCAGTATAGGGCCACATCTGGGAGAAATTTCGAGTCAATCGGTCCAAAGACCTGGAAGCTATTGAAAAAATCGCCCGACGTTTTCATGAAAAAGGCGACTTTTTTCATTAAAATATTCACCAAAAATCCAAATTCCACCCGAATCCAATGCGGACTGCTGTGTCTCGTTCAGCCAGTATAGGGCCACATCTGGGAGAAATTTCGAGTCAATCGGTCCAAAGACCTGGAAGCTATTGAAAAAATCGCCCGACGTTTTCATGAAAAAGGCGACTTTTTTCATTAAAATATTCACCAAAAATCCAAATTCCACCCGAATCCAATGCGGACTGCTGTGTCTCGTTCAGCCAGTATAGGGCCACATCTGGGAGAAATTTCGAGTCAATCGGTCCAAAGACCTGGAAGCTATTGAAAAAATCGCCCGACGTTTTCATGAAAAAGGCGACTTTTTTCATTAAAATATTCACCAAAAATCCAAATTTCACTAAAAATCAATAAAAACTGCTGGTCTTTCTTTCGCCAGTATGGAGAACATTTGTGTTCAATTTCGAGTCAATCGGTCAAAAGACGACCGTAACCCTAACCCTAGCCCCGTAACCCTAACCCTAACCCTAACCCTAGCCCCAGCCTTAAGCCAGCCTCATGAAACATTGTCCCTCTCACTAAAATATTCACCAAAAATCCAAATTCCACCCGAATCCAATGCGGACTGCTGTGTCTCGTTCAGCCAGTATAGGGCCACATCTGGGAGAAATTTCGAGTCAATCGGTCCAAAGACCTGGAAGCTATTGAAAAAATCGCCCGACGTTTTCATGAAAAAGGCGACTTTTTTCATTAAAATATTCACCAAAAATCCAAATTCCACCCGAATCCAATGCGGACTGCTGTGTCTCGTTCAGCCAGTATAGGGCCACATCTGGGAGAAATTTCGAGTCAATCGGTCCAAAGACCTGGAAGCTATTGAAAAAATCGCCCGACGTTTTCATGAAAAAGGCGACTTTTTTCATTAAAATATTCACCAAAAATCCAAATTCCACCCGAATCCAATGCGGACTGCTGTGTCTCGTTCAGCCAGTATAGGGCCACATCTGGGAGAAATTTCGAGTCAATCGGTCCAAAGACCTGGAAGCTATTGAAAAAATCGCCCGACGTTTTCATGAAAAAGGCGACTTTTTTCATTAAAATATTCACCAAAAATCCAAATTTCACTAAAAATCAATAAAAACTGCTGGTCTTTCTTTCGCCAGTATGGAGAACATTTGTGTTCAATTTCGAGTCAATCGGTCAAAAGACGACCGTAACCCTAACCCTAGCCCCATAACCCTAACCCTAGCCCCGTAACCCTAACCCTAGCCCCAGCCTTAAGCCAGCCTCATGAAACATTGTCCCTGTCACTAAAATATTCACCAAAAATCCAAATTCCACCCGAATCCAATGCGGACTGCTGTGTCTCGTTCAGCCAGTATAGGGCCACATCTGGGAGAAATTTCGAGTCAATCGGTCCAAAGACCTGGAAGCTATTGAAAAAATCGCCCGATGTTTTCATGAAAAAGGCGACTTTTTTCATTAAAATATTCACCAAAAATCCAAATTTCACTAAAAATCAATAAAAACTGCTGGTCTTTCTTTCGCCAGTATGGAGAACATTTGTGTTCAATTTCGAGTCAATCGGTCAAAAGACGACCGTAACCCTAACCCTAGCCCCATAACCCTAACCCTAGCCCCGTAACCCTAACCCTAACCCTAACCCTAGCCCCAGCCTTAAGCCAGCCTCATGAAACATTGTCCCTGTCACTAAAATATTCACCAAAAATCCAAATTCCACCCGAATCCAATGCGGACTGCTGTGTCTCGTTCAGCCAGTATAGGGCCACATCTGGGAGAAATTTCGAGTCAATCGGTCCAAAGACCTGGAAGCTATTGAAAAAATCGCCCGATGTTTTCATGAAAAAGGCGACTTTTTTCATTAAAATATTCACCAAAAATCCAAATTTCACTAAAAATCAATAAAAACTGCTGGTCTTTCTTTCGCCAGTATGGAGAACATTTGTGTTCAATTTCGAGTCAATCGGTCAAAAGACGACCGTAACCCTAACCCTAGCCCCATAACCCTAACCCTAGCCCCGTAACCCTAACCCTAACCCTAACCCTAGCCCCAGCCTTAAGCCAGCCTCATGAAACATTGTCCCTGTCACTAAAATATTCACCAAAAATCCAAATTCCACCCGAATCCAATGCGGACTGCTGTGTCTCGTTCAGCCAGTATAGGGCCACATCTGGGAGAAATTTCGAGTCAATCGGTCCAAAGACCTGGAAGCTATTGAAAAAATCGCCCGACGTTTTCATGAAAAAGGCGACTTTTTTCATTAAAATATTCACCAAAAATCCAAATTTCACTAAAAATCAATAAAAACTGCTGGTCTTTCTTTCGCCAGTATGGAGAACATTTGTGTTCAATTTCGAGTCAATCGGTCAAAAGACGACCGTAACCCTAACCCTAGCCCCATAACCCTAACCCTAGCCCCGTAACCCTAACCCTAACCCTAACCCTAGCCCCAGCCTTAAGCCAGCCTCATGAAACATTGTCCCTCTCACTAAAATATTCACCAAAAATCCAAATTCCACCCGAATCCAATGCGGACTGCTGTGTCTCGTTCAGCCAGTATAGGGCCACATCTGGGAGAAATTTCGAGTCAATCGGTCCAAAGACCTGGAAGCTATTGAAAAAATCGCCCGACGTTTTCATGAAAAAGGCGACTTTTTTCATTAAAATATTCACCAAAAATCCAAATTCCACCCGAATCCAATGCGGACTGCTGTGTCTCGTTCAGCCAGTATAGGGCCACATCTGGGAGAAATTTCGAGTCAATCGGTCCAAAGACCTGGAAGCTATTGAAAAAATCGCCCGACGTTTTCATGAAAAAGGCGACTTTTTTCATTAAAATATTCACCAAAAATCCAAATTCCACCCGAATCCAATGCGGACTGCTGTGTCTCGTTCAGCCAGTATAGGGCCACATCTGGGAGAAATTTCGAGTCAATCGGTCCAAAGACCTGGAAGCTATTGAAAAAATCGCCCGACGTTTTCATGAAAAAGGCGACTTTTTTCATTAAAATATTCACCAAAAATCCAAATTTCACTAAAAATCAATAAAAACTGCTGGTCTTTCTTTCGCCAGTATGGAGAACATTTGTGTTCAATTTCGAGTCAATCGGTCAAAAGACGACCGTAACCCTAACCCTAGCCCCATAACCCTAACCCTAGCCCCGTAACCCTAACCCTAACCCTAACCCTAGCCCCAGCCTTAAGCCAGCCTCATGAAACATTGTCCCTCTCACTAAAATATTCACCAAAAATCCAAATTCCACCCGAATCCAATGCGGACTGCTGTGTCTCGTTCAGCCAGTATAGGGCCACATCTGGGAGAAATTTCGAGTCAATCGGTCCAAAGACCTGGAAGCTATTGAAAAAATCGCCCGACGTTTTCATGAAAAAGGCGACTTTTTTCATTAAAATATTCACCAAAAATCCAAATTCCACCCGAATCCAATGCGGACTGCTGTGTCTCGTTCAGCCAGTATAGGGCCACATCTGGGAGAAATTTCGAGTCAATCGGTCCAAAGACCTGGAAGCTATTGAAAAAATCGCCCGACGTTTTCATGAAAAAGGCGACTTTTTTCATTAAAATATTCACCAAAAATCCAAATTCCACCCGAATCCAATGCGGACTGCTGTGTCTCGTTCAGCCAGTATAGGGCCACATCTAGGAGAAATTTCGAGTCAATCGGTCCAAAGACCTGGAAGCTATTGAAAAAATCGCCCGACGTTTTCATGAAAAAGGCGACTTTTTTCATTAAAATATTCACCAAAAATCCAAATTTCACTAAAAATCAATAAAAACTGCTGGTCTTTCTTTCGCCAGTATGGAGAACATTTGTGTTCAATTTCGAGTCAATCGGTCAAAAGACGACCGTAACCCTAACCCTAGCCCCATAACCCTAACCCTAGCCCCGTAACCCTAACCCTAACCCTAACCCTAGCCCCAGCCTTAAGCCAGCCTCATGAAACATTGTCCCTCTCACTAAAATATTCACCAAAAATCCAAATTCCACCCGAATCCAATGCGGACTGCTGTGTCCCGTTCAGCCAGTATAGGGCCACATCTGGGAGAAATTTCGAGTCAATCGGTCCAAAGACCTGGAAGCTATTGAAAAAATCGCCCGATGTTTTCATGAAAAAGGCGACTTTTTTCATTAAAATATTCACCAAAAATCCAAATTTCACTAAAAATCAATAAAAACTGCTGGTCTTTCTTTCGCCAGTATGGAGAACATTTGTGTTCAATTTCGAGTCAATCGGTCAAAAGACGACCGTAACCCTAACCCTAGCCCCATAACCCTAACCCTAGCCCCGTAACCCTAACCCTAACCCTAACCCTAGCCCCAGCCTTAAGCCAGCCTCATGAAACATTGTCCCTCTCACTAAAATATTCACCAAAAATCCAAATTCCACCCGAATCCAATGCGGACTGCTGTGTCTCGTTCAGCCAGTATAGGGCCACATCTGGGAGAAATTTCGAGTCAATCGGTCCAAAGACCTGGAAGCTATTGAAAAAATCGCCCGACGTTTTCATGAAAAAGGCGACTTTTTTCATTAAAATATTCACTAAAAATCCAAATTCCACCCGAATCCAATGCGGACTGCTGTGTCTCGTTCAGCCAGTATAGGGCCACATCTGGGAGAAATTTCGAGTCAATCGGTCCAAAGACCTGGAAGCTATTGAAAAAATCGCCAGACGTTTTCATGAAAAAGGCGACTTTTTTCATTAAAATATTCACCAAAAATCCAAATTCCACCCGAATCCAATGCGGACTGCTGTGTCTCGTTCAGCCAGTATAGGGCCACATCTGGGAGAAATTTCGAGTCAATCGGTCCAAAGACCTGGAAGCTATTGAAAAAATCGCCCGACGTTTTCATGAAAAAGGCGACTTTTTTCATTAAAATATTCACCAAAAATCCAAATTTCACTAAAAATCAATAAAAACTGCTGGTCTTTCTTTCGCCAGTATGGAGAACATTTGTGTTCAATTTCGAGTCAATCGGTCAAAAGACGACCGTAACCCTAACCCTAGCCCCATAACCCTAACCCTAGCCCCGTAACCCTAACCCTAACCCTAACCCTAGCCCCAGCCTTAAGCCAGCCTCATGAAACATTGTCCCTCTCACTAAAATATTCACCAAAAATCCAAATTCCACCCGAATCCAATGCGGACTGCTGTGTCTCGTTTAGCCAGTATAGGGCCACATCTGGGAGAAATTTCGAGTCAATCGGTCCAAAGACCTGGAAGCTATTGAAAAAATCGCCCGACGTTTTCATGAAAAAGGCGACTTTTTTCATTAAAATATTCACCAAAAATCCAAATTCCACCCGAATCCAATGCGGACTGCTGTGTCTCGTTCAGCCAGTATAGGGCCACATCTGGGAGAAATTTCGAGTCAATCGGTCCAAAGACCTGGAAGCTATTGAAAAAATCGCCCGACGTTTTCATGAAAAAGGCGACTTTTTTCATTAAAATATTCACCAAAAATCCAAATTCCACCCGAATCCAATGCGGACTGCTGTGTCTCGTTCAGCCAGTATAGGGCCACATCTAGGAGAAATTTCGAGTCAATCGGTCCAAAGACCTGGAAGCTATTGAAAAAATCGCCCGACGTTTTCATGAAAAAGGCGACTTTTTTCATTAAAATATTCACCAAAAATCCAAATTTCACTAAAAATCAATAAAAACTGCTGGTCTTTCTTTCGCCAGTATGGAGAACATTTGTGTTCAATTTCGAGTCAATCGGTCAAAAGACGACCGTAACCCTAACCCTAGCCCCATAACCCTAACCCTAGCCCCGTAACCCTAACCCTAACCCTAACCCTAGCCCCAGCCTTAAGCCAGCCTCATGAAACATTGTCCCTCTCACTAAAATATTCACCAAAAATCCAAATTCCACCCGAATCCAATGCGGACTGCTGTGTCCCGTTCAGCCAGTATAGGGCCACATCTGGGAGAAATTTCGAGTCAATCGGTCCAAAGACCTGGAAGCTATTGAAAAAATCGCCCGATGTTTTCATGAAAAAGGCGACTTTTTTCATTAAAATATTCACCAAAAATCCAAATTTCACTAAAAATCAATAAAAACTGCTGGTCTTTCTTTCGCCAGTATGGAGAACATTTGTGTTCAATTTCGAGTCAATCGGTCAAAAGACGACCGTAACCCTAACCCTAGCCCCATAACCCTAACCCTAGCCCCGTAACCCTAACCCTAACCCTGGCCCCAGCCTTAAGCCAGCCTCATGAAACATTGTCCCTCTCACTAAAATATTCACCAAAAATCCAAATTCCACCCGAATCCAATGCGGACTGCTGTGTCTCGTTCAGCCAGTATAGGGCCACATCTGGGAGAAATTTCGAGTCAATCGGTCCAAAGACCTGGAAGCTATTGAAAAAATCGCCCGACGTTTTCATGAAAAAGGCGACTTTTTTCATTAAAATATTCACCAAAAATCCAAATTCCACCCGAATCCAATGCGGACTGCTGTGTCTCGTTCAGCCAGTATAGGGCCACATCTGGGAGAAATTTCGAGTCAATCGGTCCAAAGACCTGGAAGCTATTGAAAAAATCGCCCGACGTTTTCATGAAAAAGGCGACTTTTTTCATTAAAATATTCACCAAAAATCCAAATTTCACTAAAAATCAATAAAAACTGCTGGTCTTTCTTTCGCCAGTATGGAGAACATTTGTGTTCAATTTCGAGTCAATCGGTCAAAAGACGACCGTAACCCTAACCCTAGCCCCATAACCCTAACCCTAGCCCCGTAACCCTAACCCTAACCCTAACCCTAGCCCCAGCCTTAAGCCAGCCTCATGAAACATTGTCCCTCTCACTAAAATATTCACCAAAAATCCAAATTCCACCCGAATCCAATGCGGACTGCTGTGTCTCGTTCAGCCAGTATAGGGCCACATCTGGGAGAAATTTCGAGTCAATCGGTCCAAAGACCTGGAAGCTATTGAAAAAATCGCCCGACGTTTTCATGAAAAAGGCGACTTTTTTCATTAAAATATTCACCAAAAATCCAAATTCCACCCGAATCCAATGCGGACTGCTGTGTCTCGTTCAGCCAGTATAGGGCCACATCTGGGAGAAATTTCGAGTCAATCGGTCCAAAGACCTGGAAGCTATTGAAAAAATCGCCCGACGTTTTCATGAAAAAGGCGACTTTTTTCATTAAAATATTCACCAAAAATCCAAATTTCACTAAAAATCAATAAAAACTGCTGGTCTTTCTTTCGCCAGTATGGAGAACATTTGTGTTCAATTTCGAGTCAATCGGTCAAAAGACGACCGTAACCCTAACCCTAGCCCCATAACCCTAACCCTAGCCCCGTAACCCTAACCCTAACCCTAGCCCCAGCCTTAAGCCAGCCTCATGAAACATTGTCCCTCTCACTAAAATATTCACCAAAAATCCAAATTCCACCCGAATCCAATGCGGACTGCTGTGTCTCGTTCAGCCAGTATAGGGCCACATCTGGGAGAAATTTCGAGTCAATCGGTCCAAAGACCTGGAAGCTATTGAAAAAATCGCCCGACGTTTTCATGAAAAAGGCGACTTTTTTCATTAAAATATTCACCAAAAATCCAAATTCCACCCGAATCCAATGCGGACTGCTGTGTCTCGTTCAGCCAGTATAGGGCCACATCTGGGAGAAATTTCGAGTCAATCGGTCCAAAGACCTGGAAGCTATTGAAAAAATCGCCCGACGTTTTCATGAAAAAGGCGACTTTTTTCATTAAAATATTCACCAAAAATCCAAATTCCACCCGAATCCAATGCGGACTGCTGTGTCTCGTTCAGCCAGTATAGGGCCACATCTGGGAGAAATTTCGAGTCAATCGGTCCAAAGACCTGGAAGCTATTGAAAAAATCGCCCGACGTTTTCATGAAAAAGGCGACTTTTTTCATTAAAATATTCACCAAAAATCCAAATTCCACCCGAATCCAATGCGGACTGCTGTGTCTCGTTCAGCCAGTATAGGGCCACATCTGGGAGAAATTTCGAGTCAATCGGTCCAAAGACCTGGAAGCTATTGAAAAAATCGCCCGACGTTTTCATGAAAAAGGCGACTTTTTTCATTAAAATATTCACCAAAAATCCAAATTTCACTAAAAATCAATAAAAACTGCTGGTCTTTCTTTCGCCAGTATGGAGAACATTTGTGTTCAATTTCGAGTCAATCGGTCAAAAGACGACCGTAACCCTAACCCTAGCCCCATAACCCTAACCCTAGCCCCGTAACCCTAACCCTAACCCTAACCCTAGCCCCAGCCTTAAGCCAGCCTCATGAAACATTGTCCCTCTCACTAAAATATTCACCAAAAATCCAAATTCCACCCGAATCCAATGCGGACTGCTGTGTCTCGTTCAGCCAGTATAGGGCCACATCTGGGAGAAATTTCGAGTCAATCGGTCCAAAGACCTGGAAGCTATTGAAAAAATCGCCCGACGTTTTCATGAAAAAGGCGACTTTTTTCATTAAAATATTCACCAAAAATCCAAATTCCACCCGAATCCAATGCGGACTGCTGTGTCTCGTTCAGCCAGTATAGGGCCACATCTGGGAGAAATTTCGAGTCAATCGGTCCAAAGACCTGGAAGCTATTGAAAAAATCGCCCGACGTTTTCATGAAAAAGGCGACTTTTTTCATTAAAATATTCACCAAAAATCCAAATTTCACTAAAAATCAATAAAAACTGCTGGTCTTTCTTTCGCCAGTATGGAGAACATTTGTGTTCAATTTCGAGTCAATCGGTCAAAAGACGACCGTAACCCTAACCCTAGCCCCATAACCCTAACCCTAGCCCCGTAACCCTAACCCTAACCCTAGCCCCAGCCTTAAGCCAGCCTCATGAAACATTGTCCCTCTCACTAAAATATTCACCAAAAATCCAAATTCCACCCGAATCCAATGCGGACTGCTGTGTCTCGTTCAGCCAGTATAGGGCCACATCTGGGAGAAATTTCGAGTCAATCGGTCCAAAGACCTGGAAGCTATTGAAAAAATCGCCCGACGTTTTCATGAAAAAGGCGACTTTTTTCATTAAAATATTCACCAAAAATCCAAATTCCACCCGAATCCAATGCGGACTGCTGTGTCTCGTTCAGCCAGTATAGGGCCACATCTGGGAGAAATTTCGAGTCAATCGGTCCAAAGACCTGGAAGCTATTGAAAAAATCGCCCGACGTTTTCATGAAAAAGGCGACTTTTTTCATTAAAATATTCACCAAAAATACAAATTTCACTAAAAATCAATAAAAACTGCTGGTCTTTCTTTCGCCAGTATGGAGAACATTTGTGTTCAATTTCGAGTCAATCGGTCAAAAGACGACCGTAACCCTAACCCTAGCCCCATAACCCTAACCCTAGCCCCGTAACCCTAACCCTAACCCTAACCCTAGCCCCAGCCTTAAGCCAGCCTCATGAAACATTGTCCCTCTCACTAAAATATTCACCAAAAATCCAAATTCCACCCGAATCCAATGCGGACTGCTGTGTCTCGTTCAGCCAGTATAGGGCCACATCTGGGAGAAATTTCGAGTCAATCGGTCCAAAGACCTGGAAGCTATTGAAAAAATCGCCCGACGTTTTCATGAAAAAGGCGACTTTTTTCATTAAAATATTCACCAAAAATCCAAATTCCACCCGAATCCAATGCGGACTGCTGTGTCTCGTTCAGCCAGTATAGGGCCACATCTGGGAGAAATTTCGAGTCAATCGGTCCAAAGACCTGGAAGCTATTGAAAAAATCGCCCGACGTTTTCATGAAAAAGGCGACTTTTTTCATTAAAATATTCACCAAAAATCCAAATTTCACTAAAAATCAATAAAAACTGCTGGTCTTTCTTTCGCCAGTATGGAGAACATTTGTGTTCAATTTCGAGTCAATCGGTCAAAAGACGACCGTAACCCTAACCCTAGCCCCATAACCCTAACCCTAGCCCCGTAACCCTAACCCTAACCCTAACCCTAGCCCCAGCCTTAAGCCAGCCTCATGAAACATTGTCCCTCTCACTAAAATATTCACCAAAAATCCAAATTCCACCCGAATCCAATGCGGACTGCTGTGTCTCGTTTAGCCAGTATAGGGCCACATCTGGGAGAAATTTCGAGTCAATCGGTCCAAAGACCTGGAAGCTATTGAAAAAATCGCCCGACGTTTTCATGAAAAAGGCGACTTTTTTCATTAAAATATTCACCAAAAATCCAAATTCCACCCGAATCCAATGCGGACTGCTGTGTCTCGTTCAGCCAGTATAGGGCCACATCTGGGAGAAATTTCGAGTCAATCGGTCCAAAGACCTGGAAGCTATTGAAAAAATCGCCCGACGTTTTCATGAAAAAGGCGACTTTTTTCATTAAAATATTCACCAAAAATCCAAATTCCACCCGAATCCAATGTGGACTGCTGTGTCTCGTTCAGCCAGTATAGGGCCACATCTGGGAGAAATTTCGAGTCAATCGGTCCAAAGACCTGGAAGCTATTGAAAAAATCGCCCGACGTTTTCATGAAAAAGGCGACTTTTTTCATTAAAATATTCACCAAAAATCCAAATTTCACTAAAAATCAATAAAAACTGCTGGTCTTTCTTTCGCCAGTATGGAGAACATTTGTGTTCAATTTCGAGTCAATCGGTCAAAAGACGACCGTAACCCTAACCCTAGCCCCATAACCCTAACCCTAGCCCCGTAACCCTAACCCTAACCCTAACCCTAGCCCCAGCCTTAAGCCAGCCTCATGAAACATTGTCCCTCTCACTAAAATATTCACCAAAAATCCAAATTCCACCCGAATCCAATGCGGACTGCTGTGTCTCGTTCAGCCAGTATAGGGCCACATCTGGGAGAAATTTCGAGTCAATCGGTCCAAAGACCTGGAAGCTATTGAAAAAATCGCCCGACGTTTTCATGAAAAAGGCGACTTTTTTCATTAAAATATTCACCAAAAATCCAAATTCCACCCGAATCCAATGCGGACTGCTGTGTCTCGTTCAGCCAGTATAGGGCCACATCTGGGAGAAATTTCGAGTCAATCGGTCCAAAGACCTGGAAGCTATTGAAAAAATCGCCCGACGTTTTCATGAAAAAGGCGACTTTTTTCATTAAAATATTCACCAAAAATCCAAATTCCACCCGAATCCAATGCGGACTGCTGTGTCTCGTTCAGCCAGTATAGGGCCACATCTGGGAGAAATTTCGAGTCAATCGGTCCAAAGACCTGGAAGCTATTGAAAAAATCGCCCGACGTTTTCATGAAAAAGGCGACTTTTTTCATTAAAATATTCACCAAAAATCCAAATTTCACTAAAAATCAATAAAAACTGCTGGTCTTTCTTTCGCCAGTATGGAGAACATTTGTGTTCAATTTCGAGTCAATCGGTCAAAAGACGACCGTAACCCTAACCCTAGCCCCATAACCCTAACCCTAGCCCCGTAACCCTAACCCTAACCCTAACCCTAGCCCCAGCCTTAAGCCAGCCTCATGAAACATTGTCCCTCTCACTAAAATATTCACCAAAAATCCAAATTCCACCCGAATCCAATGCGGACTGCTGTGTCTCGTTCAGCCAGTATAGGGCCACATCTGGGAGAAATTTCGAGTCAATCGGTCCAAAGACCTGGAAGCTATTGAAAAAATCGCCCGACGTTTTCATGAAAAAGGCGACTTTTTTCATTAAAATATTCACCAAAAATCCAAATTCCACCCGAATCCAATGCGGACTGCTGTGTCTCGTTCAGCCAGTATAGGGCCACATCTGGGAGAAATTTCGAGTCAATCGGTCCAAAGACCTGGAAGCTATTGAAAAAATCGCCCGACGTTTTCATGAAAAAGGCGACTTTTTTCATTAAAATATTCACCAAAAATCCAAATTTCACTAAAAATCAATAAAAACTGCTGGTCTTTCTTTCGCCAGTATGGAGAACATTTGTGTTCAATTTCGAGTCAATCGGTCAAAAGACGACCGTAACCCTAACCCTAGCCCCATAACCCTAACCCTAGCCCCGTAACCCTAACCCTAACCCTAACCCTAGCCCCAGCCTTAAGCCAGCCTCATGAAACATTGTCCCTCTCACTAAAATATTCACCAAAAATCCAAATTCCACCCGAATCCAATGCGGACTGCTGTGTCTCGTTTAGCCAGTATAGGGCCACATCTGGGAGAAATTTCGAGTCAATCGGTCCAAAGACCTGGAAGCTATTGAAAAAATCGCCCGACGTTTTCATGAAAAAGGCGACTTTTTTCATTAAAATATTCACCAAAAATCCAAATTCCACCCGAATCCAATGCGGACTGCTGTGTCTCGTTCAGCCAGTATAGGGCCACATCTGGGAGAAATTTCGAGTCAATCGGTCCAAAGACCTGGAAGCTATTGAAAAAATCGCCCGACGTTTTCATGAAAAAGGCGACTTTTTTCATTAAAATATTCACCAAAAATCCAAATTCCACCCGAATCCAATGTGGACTGCTGTGTCTCGTTCAGCCAGTATAGGGCCACATCTGGGAGAAATTTCGAGTCAATCGGTCCAAAGACCTGGAAGCTATTGAAAAAATCGCCCGACGTTTTCATGAAAAAGGCGACTTTTTTCATTAAAATATTCACCAAAAATCCAAATTTCACTAAAAATCAATAAAAACTGCTGGTCTTTCTTTCGCCAGTATGGAGAACATTTGTGTTCAATTTCGAGTCAATCGGTCAAAAGACGACCGTAACCCTAACCCTAGCCCCATAACCCTAACCCTAGCCCCGTAACCCTAACCCTAACCCTAACCCTAGCCCCAGCCTTAAGCCAGCCTCATGAAACATTGTCCCTCTCACTAAAATATTCACCAAAAATCCAAATTCCACCCGAATCCAATGCGGACTGCTGTGTCTCGTTCAGCCAGTATAGGGCCACATCTGGGAGAAATTTCGAGTCAATCGGTCCAAAGACCTGGAAGCTATTGAAAAAATCGCCCGACGTTTTCATGAAAAAGGCGACTTTTTTCATTAAAATATTCACCAAAAATCCAAATTCCACCCGAATCCAATGCGGACTGCTGTGTCTCGTTCAGCCAGTATAGGGCCACATCTGGGAGAAATTTCGAGTCAATCGGTCCAAAGACCTGGAAGCTATTGAAAAAATCGCCCGACGTTTTCATGAAAAAGGCGACTTTTTTCATTAAAATATTCACCAAAAATCCAAATTCCACCCGAATCCAATGCGGACTGCTGTGTCTCGTTCAGCCAGTATAGGGCCACATCTGGGAGAAATTTCGAGTCAATCGGTCCAAAGACCTGGAAGCTATTGAAAAAATCGCCCGACGTTTTCATGAAAAAGGCGACTTTTTTCATTAAAATATTCACCAAAAATCCAAATTTCACTAAAAATCAATAAAAACTGCTGGTCTTTCTTTCGCCAGTATGGAGAACATTTGTGTTCAATTTCGAGTCAATCGGTCAAAAGACGACCGTAACCCTAACCCTAGCCCCATAACCCTAACCCTAGCCCCGTAACCCTAACCCTAACCCTAACCCTAGCCCCAGCCTTAAGCCAGCCTCATGAAACATTGTCCCTCTCACTAAAATATTCACCAAAAATCCAAATTCCACCCGAATCCAATGCGGACTGCTGTGTCTCGTTCAGCCAGTATAGGGCCACATCTGGGAGAAATTTCGAGTCAATCGGTCCAAAGACCTGGAAGCTATTGAAAAAATCGCCCGACGTTTTCATGAAAAAGGCGACTTTTTTCATTAAAATATTCACCAAAAATCCAAATTCCACCCGAATCCAATGCGGACTGCTGTGTCTCGTTCAGCCAGTATAGGGCCACATCTGGGAGAAATTTCGAGTCAATCGGTCCAAAGACCTGGAAGCTATTGAAAAAATCGCCCGACGTTTTCATGAAAAAGGCGACTTTTTTCATTAAAATATTCACCAAAAATCCAAATTTCACTAAAAATCAATAAAAACTGCTGGTCTTTCTTTCGCCAGTATGGAGAACATTTGTGTTCAATTTCGAGTCAATCGGTCAAAAGACGACCGTAACCCTAACCCTAGCCCCATAACCCTAACCCTAGCCCCGTAACCCTAACCCTAACCCTAACCCTAGCCCCAGCCTTAAGCCAGCCTCATGAAACATTGTCCCTCTCACTAAAATATTCACCAAAAATCCAAATTCCACCCGAATCCAATGCGGACTGCTGTGTCTCGTTCAGCCAGTATAGGGCCACATCTGGGAGAAATTTCGAGTCAATCGGTCCAAAGACCTGGAAGCTATTGAAAAAATCGCCCGACGTTTTCATGAAAAAGGCGACTTTTTTCATTAAAATATTCACCAAAAATCCAAATTCCACCCGAATCCAATGCGGACTGCTGTGTCTCGTTCAGCCAGTATAGGGCCACATCTGGGAGAAATTTCGAGTCAATCGGTCCAAAGACCTGGAAGCTATTGAAAAAATCGCCCGACGTTTTCATGAAAAAGGCGACTTTTTTCATTAAAATATTCACCAAAAATCCAAATTCCACCCGAATCCAATGCGGACTGCTGTGTCTCGTTCAGCCAGTATAGGGCCACATCTGGGAGAAATTTCGAGTCAATCGGTCCAAAGACCTGGAAGCTATTGAAAAAATCGCCCGACGTTTTCATGAAAAAGGCGACTTTTTTCATTAAAATATTCACCAAAAATCCAAATTTCACTAAAAATCAATAAAAACTGCTGGTCTTTCCTTCGCCAGTATGGAGAACATTTGTGTTCAATTTCGAGTCAATCGGTCAAAAGACGACCGTAACCCTAACCCTAGCCCCATAACCCTAACCCTAGCCCCGTAACCCTAACCCTAACCCTAACCCTAGCCCCAGCCTTAAGCCAGCCTCATGAAACATTGTCCCTCTCACTAAAATATTCACCAAAAATCCAAATTCCACCCGAATCCAATGCGGACTGCTGTGTCTCGTTCAGCCAGTATAGGGCCACATCTGGGAGAAATTTCGAGTCAATCGGTCCAAAGACCTGGAAGCTATTGAAAAAATCGCCCGACGTTTTCATGAAAAAGGCGACTTTTTTCATTAAAATATTCACCAAAAATCCAAATTCCACCCGAATCCAATGCGGACTGCTGTGTCTCGTTCAGCCAGTATAGGGCCACATCTGGGAGAAATTTCGAGTCAATCGGTCCAAAGACCTGGAAGCTATTGAAAAAATCGCCCGACGTTTTCATGAAAAAGGCGACTTTTTTCATTAAAATATTCACCAAAAATCCAAATTCCACCCGAATCCAATGCGGACTGCTGTGTCTCGTTCAGCCAGTATAGGGCCACATCTGGGAGAAATTTCGAGTCAATCGGTCCAAAGACCTGGAAGCTATTGAAAAAATCGCCCGACGTTTTCATGAAATAGGCGACTTTTTTCATTAAAATATTCACCAAAAATCCAAATTCCACCCGAATCCAATGCGGACTGCTGTGTCTCGTTCAGCCAGTATAGGGCCACATCTGGGAGAAATTTCGAGTCAATCGGTCCAAAGACCTGGAAGCTATTGAAAAAATCGCCCGATGTTTTCATGAAAAAGGCGACTTTTTTCATTAAAATATTCACCAAAAATCCAAATTTCACTAAAAATCAATAAAAACTGCTGGTCTTTCTTTCGCCAGTATGGAGAACATTTGTGTTCAATTTCGAGTCAATCGGTCAAAAGACGACCGTAACCCTAACCCTAGCCCCATAACCCTAACCCTAGCCCCGTAACCCTAACCCTAACCCTAACCCTAGCCCCAGCCTTAAGCCAGCCTCATGAAACATTGTCCCTGTCACTAAAATATTCACCAAAAATCCAAATTCCACCCGAATCCAATGCGGACTGCTGTGTCTCGTTCAGCCAGTATAGGGCCACATCTGGGAGAAATTTCGAGTCAATCGGTCCAAAGACCTGGAAGCTATTGAAAAAATCGCCCGATGTTTTCATGAAAAAGGCGACTTTTTTCATTAAAATATTCACCAAAAATCCAAATTTCACTAAAAATCAATAAAAACTGCTGGTCTTTCTTTCGCCAGTATGGAGAACATTTGTGTTCAATTTCGAGTCAATCGGTCAAAAGACGACCGTAACCCTAACCCTAGCCCCATAACCCTAACCCTAGCCCCGTAACCCTAACCCTAACCCTAACCCTAGCCCCAGCCTTAAGCCAGCCTCATGAAACATTGTCCCTCTCACTAAAATATTCACCAAAAATCCAAATTCCACCCGAATCCAATGCGGACTGCTGTGTCTCGTTCAGCCAGTATAGGGCCACATCTGGGAGAAATTTCGAGTCAATCGGTCCAAAGACCTGGAAGCTATTGAAAAAATCGCCCGACGTTTTCATGAAAAAGGCGACTTTTTTCATTAAAATATTCACCAAAAATCCAAATTCCACCCGAATCCAATGCGGACTGCTGTGTCTCGTTCAGCCAGTATAGGGCCACATCTGGGAGAAATTTCGAGTCAATCGGTCCAAAGACCTGGAAGCTATTGAAAAAATCGCCCGACGTTTTCATGAAAAAGGCGACTTTTTTCATTAAAATATTCACCAAAAATCCAAATTCCACCCGAATCCAATGCGGACTGCTGTGTCTCGTTCAGCCAGTATAGGGCCACATCTGGGAGAAATTTCGAGTCAATCGGTCCAAAGACCTGGAAGCTATTGAAAAAATCGCCCGACGTTTTCATGAAAAAGGCGACTTTTTTCATTAAAATATTCACCAAAAATCCAAATTTCACTAAAAATCAATAAAAACTGCTGGTCTTTCTTTCGCCAGTATGGAGAACATTTGTGTTCAATTTCGAGTCAATCGGTCAAAAGACGACCGTAACCCTAACCCTAGCCCCATAACCCTAACCCTAGCCCCGTAACCCTAACCCTAACCCTAACCCTAGCCCCAGCCTTAAGCCAGCCTCATGAAACATTGTCCCTGTCACTAAAATATTCACCAAAAATCCAAATTCCACCCGAATCCAATGCGGACTGCTGTGTCTCGTTCAGCCAGTATAGGGCCACATCTGGGAGAAATTTCGAGTCAATCGGTCCAAAGACCTGGAAGCTATTGAAAAAATCGCCCGACGTTTTCATGAAAAAGGCGACTTTTTTCATTAAAATATTCACCAAAAATCCAAATTCCACCCGAATCCAATGCGGACTGCTGTGTCTCGTTCAGCCAGTATAGGGCCACATCTGGGAGAAATTTCGAGTCAATCGGTCCAAAGACCTGGAAGCTATTGAAAAAATCGCCCGATGTTTTCATGAAAAAGGCGACTTTTTTCATTAAAATATTCACCAAAAATCCAAATTTCACTAAAAATCAATAAAAACTGCTGGTCTTTCTTTCGCCAGTATGGAGAACATTTGTGTTCAATTTCGAGTCAATCGGTCAAAAGACGACCGTAACCCTAACCCTAGCCCCATAACCCTAACCCTAGCCCCGTAACCCTAACCCTAACCCTAACCCTAGCCCCAGCCTTAAGCCAGCCTCATGAAACATTGTCCCTCTCACTAAAATATTCACCAAAAATCCAAATTCCACCCGAATCCAATGCGGACTGCTGTGTCTCGTTCAGCCAGTATAGGGCCACATCTGGGAGAAATTTCGAGTCAATCGGTCCAAAGACCTGGAAGCTATTGAAAAAATCGCCCGACGTTTTCATGAAAAAGGCGACTTTTTTCATTAAAATATTCACCAAAAATCCAAATTCCACCCGAATCCAATGCGGACTGCTGTGTCTCGTTCAGCCAGTATAGGGCCACATCTGGGAGAAATTTCGAGTCAATCGGTCCAAAGACCTGGAAGCTATTGAAAAAATCGCCCGACGTTTTCATGAAAAAGGCGACTTTTTTCATTAAAATATTCACCAAAAATCCAAATTCCACCCGAATCCAATGCGGACTGCTGTGTCTCGTTCAGCCAGTATAGGGCCACATCTGGGAGAAATTTCGAGTCAATCGGTCCAAAGACCTGGAAGCTATTGAAAAAATCGCCCGATGTTTTCATGAAAAAGGCGACTTTTTTCATTAAAATATTCACCAAAAATCCAAATTTCACTAAAAATCAATAAAAACTGCTGGTCTTTCTTTCGCCAGTATGGAGAACATTTGTGTTCAATTTCGAGTCAATCGGTCAAAAGACGACCGTAACCCTAACCCTAGCCCCATAACCCTAACCCTAGCCCCGTAACCCTAACCTTAATCCTAACCCTAGCCCCAGCCTTAAGCCAGCCTCATGAAACATTGTCCCTGTCACTAAAATATTCACCAAAAATCCAAATTCCACCCGAATCCAATGCGGACTGCTGTGTCTCGTTCAGCCAGTATAGGGCCACATCTGGGAGAAATTTCGAGTCAATCGGTCCAAAGACCTGAAAGCTATTGAAAAAATCGCCCGACGTTTTCATGAAAAAGACGACTTTTTTCATTAAAATATTCACCAAAAATCCAAATTTCACTAAAAATCAATAAAAACTGCTGGTCTTTCTTTCGCCAGTATGGAGAACATTTGTGTTCAATTTCGAGTCAATCGGTCAAAAGACGACCGTAACCCTAACCCTAGCCCCATAACCCTAACCCTAGCCCCGTAACCCTAACCCTAACCCTAACCCTAGCCCCAGCCTTAAGCCAGCCTCATGAAACATTGTCCCTCTCACTAAAATATTCACCAAAAATCCAAATTCCACCCGAATCCAATGCGGACTGCTGTGTCTCGTTCAGCCAGTATAGGGCCACATCTGGGAGAAATTTCGAGTCAATCGGTCCAAAGACCTGGAAGCTATTGAAAAAATCGCCCGACGTTTTCATGAAAAAGGCGACTTTTTTCATTAAAATATTCACCAAAAATCCAAATTCCACCCGAATCCAATGCGGACTGCTGTGTCTCGTTCAGCCAGTATAGGGCCACATCTGGGAGAAATTTCGAGTCAATCGGTCCAAAGACCTGGAAGCTATTGAAAAAATCGCCCGACGTTTTCATGAAAAAGGCGACTTTTTTCATTAAAATATTCACCAAAAATCCAAATTCCACCCGAATCCAATGCGGACTGCTGTGTCTCGTTCAGCCAGTATAGGGCCACATCTGGGAGAAATTTCGAGTCAATCGGTCCAAAGACCTGGAAGCTATTGAAAAAATCGCCCGACGTTTTCATGAAAAAGGCGACTTTTTTCATTAAAATATTCACCAAAAATCCAAATTTCACTAAAAATCAATAAAAACTGCTGGTCTTTCTTTCGCCAGTATGGAGAACATTTGTGTTCAATTTCGAGTCAATCGGTCAAAAGACGACCGTAACCCTAACCCTAGCCCCATAACCCTAACCCTAGCCCCGTAACCCTAACCCTAACCCTAACCCTAGCCCCAGCCTTAAGCCAGCCTCATGAAACATTGTCCCTGTCACTAAAATATTCACCAAAAATCCAAATTCCACCCGAATCCAATGCGGACTGCTGTGTCTCGTTCAGCCAGTATAGGGCCACATCTGGGAGAAATTTCGAGTCAATCGGTCCAAAGACCTGGAAGCTATTGAAAAAATCGCCCGACGTTTTCATGAAAAAGGCGACTTTTTTCATTAAAATATTCACCAAAAATCCAAATTCCACCCGAATCCAATGCGGACTGCTGTGTCTCGTTCAGCCAGTATAGGGCCACATCTGGGAGAAATTTCGAGTCAATCGGTCCAAAGACCTGGAAGCTATTGAAAAAATCGCCCGATGTTTTCATGAAAAAGGCGACTTTTTTCATTAAAATATTCACCAAAAATCCAAATTTCACTAAAAATCAATAAAAACTGCTGGTCTTTCTTTCGCCAGTATGGAGAACATTTGTGTTCAATTTCGAGTCAATCGGTCAAAAGACGACCGTAACCCTAACCCTAGCCCCATAACCCTAACCCTAGCCCCGTAACCCTAACCCTAACCCTAACCCTAGCCCCAGCCTTAAGCCAGCCTCATGAAACATTGTCCCTCTCACTAAAATATTCACCAAAAATCCAAATTCCACCCGAATCCAATGCGGACTGCTGTGTCTCGTTCAGCCAGTATAGGGCCACATCTGGGAGAAATTTCGAGTCAATCGGTCCAAAGACCTGGAAGCTATTGAAAAAATCGCCCGACGTTTTCATGAAAAAGGCGACTTTTTTCATTAAAATATTCACCAAAAATCCAAATTCCACCCGAATCCAATGCGGACTGCTGTGTCTCGTTCAGCCAGTATAGGGCCACATCTGGGAGAAATTTCGAGTCAATCGGTCCAAAGACCTGGAAGCTATTGAAAAAATCGCCCGACGTTTTCATGAAAAAGGCGACTTTTTTCATTAAAATATTCACCAAAAATCCAAATTTCACTAAAAATCAATAAAAACTGCTGGTCTTTCTTTCGCCAGTATGGAGAACATTTGTGTTCAATTTCGAGTCAATCGGTCAAAAGACGACCGTAACCCTAACCCTAGCCCCATAACCCTAACCCTAGCCCCGTAACCCTAACCCTAACCCTAGCCCCAGCCTTAAGCCAGCCTCATGAAACATTGTCCCTCTCACTAAAATATTCACCAAAAATCCAAATTCCACCCGAATCCAATGCGGACTGCTGTGTCTCGTTCAGCCAGTATAGGGCCACATCTGGGAGAAATTTCGAGTCAATCGGTCCAAAGACCTGGAAGCTATTGAAAAAATCGCCCGACGTTTTCATGAAAAAGGCGACTTTTTTCATTAAAATATTCACCAAAAATCCAAATTCCACCCGAATCCAATGCGGACTGCTGTGTCTCGTTCAGCCAGTATAGGGCCACATCTGGGAGAAATTTCGAGTCAATCGGTCCAAAGACCTGGAAGCTATTGAAAAAATCGCCCGACGTTTTCATGAAAAAGGCGACTTTTTTCATTAAAATATTCACCAAAAATACAAATTTCACTAAAAATCAATAAAAACTGCTGGTCTTTCTTTCGCCAGTATGGAGAACATTTGTGTTCAATTTCGAGTCAATCGGTCAAAAGACGACCGTAACCCTAACCCTAGCCCCATAACCCTAACCCTAGCCCCGTAACCCTAACCCTAACCCTAACCCTAGCCCCAGCCTTAAGCCAGCCTCATGAAACATTGTCCCTCTCACTAAAATATTCACCAAAAATCCAAATTCCACCCGAATCCAATGCGGACTGCTGTGTCTCGTTCAGCCAGTATAGGGCCACATCTGGGAGAAATTTCGAGTCAATCGGTCCAAAGACCTGGAAGCTATTGAAAAAATCGCCCGACGTTTTCATGAAAAAGGCGACTTTTTTCATTAAAATATTCACCAAAAATCCAAATTCCACCCGAATCCAATGCGGACTGCTGTGTCTCGTTCAGCCAGTATAGGGCCACATCTGGGAGAAATTTCGAGTCAATCGGTCCAAAGACCTGGAAGCTATTGAAAAAATCGCCCGACGTTTTCATGAAAAAGGCGACTTTTTTCATTAAAATATTCACCAAAAATCCAAATTTCACTAAAAATCAATAAAAACTGCTGGTCTTTCTTTCGCCAGTATGGAGAACATTTGTGTTCAATTTCGAGTCAATCGGTCAAAAGACGACCGTAACCCTAACCCTAGCCCCATAACCCTAACCCTAGCCCCGTAACCCTAACCCTAACCCTAACCCTAGCCCCAGCCTTAAGCCAGCCTCATGAAACATTGTCCCTCTCACTAAAATATTCACCAAAAATCCAAATTCCACCCGAATCCAATGCGGACTGCTGTGTCTCGTTTAGCCAGTATAGGGCCACATCTGGGAGAAATTTCGAGTCAATCGGTCCAAAGACCTGGAAGCTATTGAAAAAATCGCCCGACGTTTTCATGAAAAAGGCGACTTTTTTCATTAAAATATTCACCAAAAATCCAAATTCCACCCGAATCCAATGCGGACTGCTGTGTCTCGTTCAGCCAGTATAGGGCCACATCTGGGAGAAATTTCGAGTCAATCGGTCCAAAGACCTGGAAGCTATTGAAAAAATCGCCCGACGTTTTCATGAAAAAGGCGACTTTTTTCATTAAAATATTCACCAAAAATCCAAATTCCACCCGAATCCAATGTGGACTGCTGTGTCTCGTTCAGCCAGTATAGGGCCACATCTGGGAGAAATTTCGAGTCAATCGGTCCAAAGACCTGGAAGCTATTGAAAAAATCGCCCGACGTTTTCATGAAAAAGGCGACTTTTTTCATTAAAATATTCACCAAAAATCCAAATTTCACTAAAAATCAATAAAAACTGCTGGTCTTTCTTTCGCCAGTATGGAGAACATTTGTGTTCAATTTCGAGTCAATCGGTCAAAAGACGACCGTAACCCTAACCCTAGCCCCATAACCCTAACCCTAGCCCCGTAACCCTAACCCTAACCCTAACCCTAGCCCCAGCCTTAAGCCAGCCTCATGAAACATTGTCCCTCTCACTAAAATATTCACCAAAAATCCAAATTCCACCCGAATCCAATGCGGACTGCTGTGTCTCGTTCAGCCAGTATAGGGCCACATCTGGGAGAAATTTCGAGTCAATCGGTCCAAAGACCTGGAAGCTATTGAAAAAATCGCCCGACGTTTTCATGAAAAAGGCGACTTTTTTCATTAAAATATTCACCAAAAATCCAAATTCCACCCGAATCCAATGCGGACTGCTGTGTCTCGTTCAGCCAGTATAGGGCCACATCTGGGAGAAATTTCGAGTCAATCGGTCCAAAGACCTGGAAGCTATTGAAAAAATCGCCCGACGTTTTCATGAAAAAGGCGACTTTTTTCATTAAAATATTCACCAAAAATCCAAATTCCACCCGAATCCAATGCGGACTGCTGTGTCTCGTTCAGCCAGTATAGGGCCACATCTGGGAGAAATTTCGAGTCAATCGGTCCAAAGACCTGGAAGCTATTGAAAAAATCGCCCGACGTTTTCATGAAAAAGGCGACTTTTTTCATTAAAATATTCACCAAAAATCCAAATTTCACTAAAAATCAATAAAAACTGCTGGTCTTTCTTTCGCCAGTATGGAGAACATTTGTGTTCAATTTCGAGTCAATCGGTCAAAAGACGACCGTAACCCTAACCCTAGCCCCATAACCCTAACCCTAGCCCCGTAACCCTAACCCTAACCCTAACCCTAGCCCCAGCCTTAAGCCAGCCTCATGAAACATTGTCCCTCTCACTAAAATATTCACCAAAAATCCAAATTCCACCCGAATCCAATGCGGACTGCTGTGTCTCGTTCAGCCAGTATAGGGCCACATCTGGGAGAAATTTCGAGTCAATCGGTCCAAAGACCTGGAAGCTATTGAAAAAATCGCCCGACGTTTTCATGAAAAAGGCGACTTTTTTCATTAAAATATTCACCAAAAATCCAAATTCCACCCGAATCCAATGCGGACTGCTGTGTCTCGTTCAGCCAGTATAGGGCCACATCTGGGAGAAATTTCGAGTCAATCGGTCCAAAGACCTGGAAGCTATTGAAAAAATCGCCCGACGTTTTCATGAAAAAGGCGACTTTTTTCATTAAAATATTCACCAAAAATCCAAATTTCACTAAAAATCAATAAAAACTGCTGGTCTTTCTTTCGCCAGTATGGAGAACATTTGTGTTCAATTTCGAGTCAATCGGTCAAAAGACGACCGTAACCCTAACCCTAGCCCCATAACCCTAACCCTAGCCCCGTAACCCTAACCCTAACCCTAACCCTAGCCCCAGCCTTAAGCCAGCCTCATGAAACATTGTCCCTCTCACTAAAATATTCACCAAAAATCCAAATTCCACCCGAATCCAATGCGGACTGCTGTGTCTCGTTTAGCCAGTATAGGGCCACATCTGGGAGAAATTTCGAGTCAATCGGTCCAAAGACCTGGAAGCTATTGAAAAAATCGCCCGACGTTTTCATGAAAAAGGCGACTTTTTTCATTAAAATATTCACCAAAAATCCAAATTCCACCCGAATCCAATGCGGACTGCTGTGTCTCGTTCAGCCAGTATAGGGCCACATCTGGGAGAAATTTCGAGTCAATCGGTCCAAAGACCTGGAAGCTATTGAAAAAATCGCCCGACGTTTTCATGAAAAAGGCGACTTTTTTCATTAAAATATTCACCAAAAATCCAAATTCCACCCGAATCCAATGTGGACTGCTGTGTCTCGTTCAGCCAGTATAGGGCCACATCTGGGAGAAATTTCGAGTCAATCGGTCCAAAGACCTGGAAGCTATTGAAAAAATCGCCCGACGTTTTCATGAAAAAGGCGACTTTTTTCATTAAAATATTCACCAAAAATCCAAATTTCACTAAAAATCAATAAAAACTGCTGGTCTTTCTTTCGCCAGTATGGAGAACATTTGTGTTCAATTTCGAGTCAATCGGTCAAAAGACGACCGTAACCCTAACCCTAGCCCCATAACCCTAACCCTAGCCCCGTAACCCTAACCCTAACCCTAACCCTAGCCCCAGCCTTAAGCCAGCCTCATGAAACATTGTCCCTCTCACTAAAATATTCACCAAAAATCCAAATTCCACCCGAATCCAATGCGGACTGCTGTGTCTCGTTCAGCCAGTATAGGGCCACATCTGGGAGAAATTTCGAGTCAATCGGTCCAAAGACCTGGAAGCTATTGAAAAAATCGCCCGACGTTTTCATGAAAAAGGCGACTTTTTTCATTAAAATATTCACCAAAAATCCAAATTCCACCCGAATCCAATGCGGACTGCTGTGTCTCGTTCAGCCAGTATAGGGCCACATCTGGGAGAAATTTCGAGTCAATCGGTCCAAAGACCTGGAAGCTATTGAAAAAATCGCCCGACGTTTTCATGAAAAAGGCGACTTTTTTCATTAAAATATTCACCAAAAATCCAAATTCCACCCGAATCCAATGCGGACTGCTGTGTCTCGTTCAGCCAGTATAGGGCCACATCTGGGAGAAATTTCGAGTCAATCGGTCCAAAGACCTGGAAGCTATTGAAAAAATCGCCCGACGTTTTCATGAAAAAGGCGACTTTTTTCATTAAAATATTCACCAAAAATCCAAATTTCACTAAAAATCAATAAAAACTGCTGGTCTTTCTTTCGCCAGTATGGAGAACATTTGTGTTCAATTTCGAGTCAATCGGTCAAAAGACGACCGTAACCCTAACCCTAGCCCCATAACCCTAACCCTAGCCCCGTAACCCTAACCCTAACCCTAACCCTAGCCCCAGCCTTAAGCCAGCCTCATGAAACATTGTCCCTCTCACTAAAATATTCACCAAAAATCCAAATTCCACCCGAATCCAATGCGGACTGCTGTGTCTCGTTCAGCCAGTATAGGGCCACATCTGGGAGAAATTTCGAGTCAATCGGTCCAAAGACCTGGAAGCTATTGAAAAAATCGCCCGACGTTTTCATGAAAAAGGCGACTTTTTTCATTAAAATATTCACCAAAAATCCAAATTCCACCCGAATCCAATGCGGACTGCTGTGTCTCGTTCAGCCAGTATAGGGCCACATCTGGGAGAAATTTCGAGTCAATCGGTCCAAAGACCTGGAAGCTATTGAAAAAATCGCCCGACGTTTTCATGAAAAAGGCGACTTTTTTCATTAAAATATTCACCAAAAATCCAAATTTCACTAAAAATCAATAAAAACTGCTGGTCTTTCTTTCGCCAGTATGGAGAACATTTGTGTTCAATTTCGAGTCAATCGGTCAAAAGACGACCGTAACCCTAACCCTAGCCCCATAACCCTAACCCTAGCCCCGTAACCCTAACCCTAACCCTAACCCTAGCCCCAGCCTTAAGCCAGCCTCATGAAACATTGTCCCTCTCACTAAAATATTCACCAAAAATCCAAATTCCACCCGAATCCAATGCGGACTGCTGTGTCTCGTTCAGCCAGTATAGGGCCACATCTGGGAGAAATTTCGAGTCAATCGGTCCAAAGACCTGGAAGCTATTGAAAAAATCGCCCGACGTTTTCATGAAAAAGGCGACTTTTTTCATTAAAATATTCACCAAAAATCCAAATTCCACCCGAATCCAATGCGGACTGCTGTGTCTCGTTCAGCCAGTATAGGGCCACATCTGGGAGAAATTTCGAGTCAATCGGTCCAAAGACCTGGAAGCTATTGAAAAAATCGCCCGACGTTTTCATGAAAAAGGCGACTTTTTTCATTAAAATATTCACCAAAAATCCAAATTCCACCCGAATCCAATGCGGACTGCTGTGTCTCGTTCAGCCAGTATAGGGCCACATCTGGGAGAAATTTCGAGTCAATCGGTCCAAAGACCTGGAAGCTATTGAAAAAATCGCCCGACGTTTTCATGAAAAAGGCGACTTTTTTCATTAAAATATTCACCAAAAATCCAAATTTCACTAAAAATCAATAAAAACTGCTGGTCTTTCCTTCGCCAGTATGGAGAACATTTGTGTTCAATTTCGAGTCAATCGGTCAAAAGACGACCGTAACCCTAACCCTAGCCCCATAACCCTAACCCTAGCCCCGTAACCCTAACCCTAACCCTAACCCTAGCCCCAGCCTTAAGCCAGCCTCATGAAACATTGTCCCTCTCACTAAAATATTCACCAAAAATCCAAATTCCACCCGAATCCAATGCGGACTGCTGTGTCTCGTTCAGCCAGTATAGGGCCACATCTGGGAGAAATTTCGAGTCAATCGGTCCAAAGACCTGGAAGCTATTGAAAAAATCGCCCGACGTTTTCATGAAAAAGGCGACTTTTTTCATTAAAATATTCACCAAAAATCCAAATTCCACCCGAATCCAATGCGGACTGCTGTGTCTCGTTCAGCCAGTATAGGGCCACATCTGGGAGAAATTTCGAGTCAATCGGTCCAAAGACCTGGAAGCTATTGAAAAAATCGCCCGACGTTTTCATGAAAAAGGCGACTTTTTTCATTAAAATATTCACCAAAAATCCAAATTCCACCCGAATCCAATGCGGACTGCTGTGTCTCGTTCAGCCAGTATAGGGCCACATCTGGGAGAAATTTCGAGTCAATCGGTCCAAAGACCTGGAAGCTATTGAAAAAATCGCCCGACGTTTTCATGAAATAGGCGACTTTTTTCATTAAAATATTCACCAAAAATCCAAATTCCACCCGAATCCAATGCGGACTGCTGTGTCTCGTTCAGCCAGTATAGGGCCACATCTGGGAGAAATTTCGAGTCAATCGGTCCAAAGACCTGGAAGCTATTGAAAAAATCGCCCGATGTTTTCATGAAAAAGGCGACTTTTTTCATTAAAATATTCACCAAAAATCCAAATTTCACTAAAAATCAATAAAAACTGCTGGTCTTTCTTTCGCCAGTATGGAGAACATTTGTGTTCAATTTCGAGTCAATCGGTCAAAAGACGACCGTAACCCTAACCCTAGCCCCATAACCCTAACCCTAGCCCCGTAACCCTAACCCTAACCCTAACCCTAGCCCCAGCCTTAAGCCAGCCTCATGAAACATTGTCCCTGTCACTAAAATATTCACCAAAAATCCAAATTCCACCCGAATCCAATGCGGACTGCTGTGTCTCGTTCAGCCAGTATAGGGCCACATCTGGGAGAAATTTCGAGTCAATCGGTCCAAAGACCTGGAAGCTATTGAAAAAATCGCCCGATGTTTTCATGAAAAAGGCGACTTTTTTCATTAAAATATTCACCAAAAATCCAAATTTCACTAAAAATCAATAAAAACTGCTGGTCTTTCTTTCGCCAGTATGGAGAACATTTGTGTTCAATTTCGAGTCAATCGGTCAAAAGACGACCGTAACCCTAACCCTAGCCCCATAACCCTAACCCTAGCCCCGTAACCCTAACCCTAACCCTAACCCTAGCCCCAGCCTTAAGCCAGCCTCATGAAACATTGTCCCTCTCACTAAAATATTCACCAAAAATCCAAATTCCACCCGAATCCAATGCGGACTGCTGTGTCTCGTTCAGCCAGTATAGGGCCACATCTGGGAGAAATTTCGAGTCAATCGGTCCAAAGACCTGGAAGCTATTGAAAAAATCGCCCGACGTTTTCATGAAAAAGGCGACTTTTTTCATTAAAATATTCACCAAAAATCCAAATTCCACCCGAATCCAATGCGGACTGCTGTGTCTCGTTCAGCCAGTATAGGGCCACATCTGGGAGAAATTTCGAGTCAATCGGTCCAAAGACCTGGAAGCTATTGAAAAAATCGCCCGACGTTTTCATGAAAAAGGCGACTTTTTTCATTAAAATATTCACCAAAAATCCAAATTCCACCCGAATCCAATGCGGACTGCTGTGTCTCGTTCAGCCAGTATAGGGCCACATCTGGGAGAAATTTCGAGTCAATCGGTCCAAAGACCTGGAAGCTATTGAAAAAATCGCCCGACGTTTTCATGAAAAAGGCGACTTTTTTCATTAAAATATTCACCAAAAATCCAAATTTCACTAAAAATCAATAAAAACTGCTGGTCTTTCTTTCGCCAGTATGGAGAACATTTGTGTTCAATTTCGAGTCAATCGGTCAAAAGACGACCGTAACCCTAACCCTAGCCCCATAACCCTAACCCTAGCCCCGTAACCCTAACCCTAACCCTAACCCTAGCCCCAGCCTTAAGCCAGCCTCATGAAACATTGTCCCTGTCACTAAAATATTCACCAAAAATCCAAATTCCACCCGAATCCAATGCGGACTGCTGTGTCTCGTTCAGCCAGTATAGGGCCACATCTGGGAGAAATTTCGAGTCAATCGGTCCAAAGACCTGGAAGCTATTGAAAAAATCGCCCGACGTTTTCATGAAAAAGGCGACTTTTTTCATTAAAATATTCACCAAAAATCCAAATTCCACCCGAATCCAATGCGGACTGCTGTGTCTCGTTCAGCCAGTATAGGGCCACATCTGGGAGAAATTTCGAGTCAATCGGTCCAAAGACCTGGAAGCTATTGAAAAAATCGCCCGATGTTTTCATGAAAAAGGCGACTTTTTTCATTAAAATATTCACCAAAAATCCAAATTTCACTAAAAATCAATAAAAACTGCTGGTCTTTCTTTCGCCAGTATGGAGAACATTTGTGTTCAATTTCGAGTCAATCGGTCAAAAGACGACCGTAACCCTAACCCTAGCCCCATAACCCTAACCCTAGCCCCGTAACCCTAACCCTAACCCTAACCCTAGCCCCAGCCTTAAGCCAGCCTCATGAAACATTGTCCCTCTCACTAAAATATTCACCAAAAATCCAAATTCCACCCGAATCCAATGCGGACTGCTGTGTCTCGTTCAGCCAGTATAGGGCCACATCTGGGAGAAATTTCGAGTCAATCGGTCCAAAGACCTGGAAGCTATTGAAAAAATCGCCCGACGTTTTCATGAAAAAGGCGACTTTTTTCATTAAAATATTCACCAAAAATCCAAATTCCACCCGAATCCAATGCGGACTGCTGTGTCTCGTTCAGCCAGTATAGGGCCACATCTGGGAGAAATTTCGAGTCAATCGGTCCAAAGACCTGGAAGCTATTGAAAAAATCGCCCGACGTTTTCATGAAAAAGGCGACTTTTTTCATTAAAATATTCACCAAAAATCCAAATTCCACCCGAATCCAATGCGGACTGCTGTGTCTCGTTCAGCCAGTATAGGGCCACATCTGGGAGAAATTTCGAGTCAATCGGTCCAAAGACCTGGAAGCTATTGAAAAAATCGCCCGATGTTTTCATGAAAAAGGCGACTTTTTTCATTAAAATATTCACCAAAAATCCAAATTTCACTAAAAATCAATAAAAACTGCTGGTCTTTCTTTCGCCAGTATGGAGAACATTTGTGTTCAATTTCGAGTCAATCGGTCAAAAGACGACCGTAACCCTAACCCTAGCCCCATAACCCTAACCCTAGCCCCGTAACCCTAACCTTAATCCTAACCCTAGCCCCAGCCTTAAGCCAGCCTCATGAAACATTGTCCCTGTCACTAAAATATTCACCAAAAATCCAAATTCCACCCGAATCCAATGCGGACTGCTGTGTCTCGTTCAGCCAGTATAGGGCCACATCTGGGAGAAATTTCGAGTCAATCGGTCCAAAGACCTGAAAGCTATTGAAAAAATCGCCCGACGTTTTCATGAAAAAGACGACTTTTTTCATTAAAATATTCACCAAAAATCCAAATTTCACTAAAAATCAATAAAAACTGCTGGTCTTTCTTTCGCCAGTATGGAGAACATTTGTGTTCAATTTCGAGTCAATCGGTCAAAAGACGACCGTAACCCTAACCCTAGCCCCATAACCCTAACCCTAGCCCCGTAACCCTAACCCTAACCCTAACCCTAGCCCCAGCCTTAAGCCAGCCTCATGAAACATTGTCCCTCTCACTAAAATATTCACCAAAAATCCAAATTCCACCCGAATCCAATGCGGACTGCTGTGTCTCGTTCAGCCAGTATAGGGCCACATCTGGGAGAAATTTCGAGTCAATCGGTCCAAAGACCTGGAAGCTATTGAAAAAATCGCCCGACGTTTTCATGAAAAAGGCGACTTTTTTCATTAAAATATTCACCAAAAATCCAAATTCCACCCGAATCCAATGCGGACTGCTGTGTCTCGTTCAGCCAGTATAGGGCCACATCTGGGAGAAATTTCGAGTCAATCGGTCCAAAGACCTGGAAGCTATTGAAAAAATCGCCCGACGTTTTCATGAAAAAGGCGACTTTTTTCATTAAAATATTCACCAAAAATCCAAATTCCACCCGAATCCAATGCGGACTGCTGTGTCTCGTTCAGCCAGTATAGGGCCACATCTGGGAGAAATTTCGAGTCAATCGGTCCAAAGACCTGGAAGCTATTGAAAAAATCGCCCGACGTTTTCATGAAAAAGGCGACTTTTTTCATTAAAATATTCACCAAAAATCCAAATTTCACTAAAAATCAATAAAAACTGCTGGTCTTTCTTTCGCCAGTATGGAGAACATTTGTGTTCAATTTCGAGTCAATCGGTCAAAAGACGACCGTAACCCTAACCCTAGCCCCTTAACCCTAACCCTAGCCCCGTAACCCTAACCCTAACCCTAACCCTAGCCCCAGCCTTAAGCCAGCCTCATGAAACATTGTCCCTGTCACTAAAATATTCACCAAAAATCCAAATTCCACCCGAATCCAATGCGGACTGCTGTGTCTCGTTCAGCCAGTATAGGGCCACATCTGGGAGAAATTTCGAGTCAATCGGTCCAAAGACCTGGAAGCTATTGAAAAAATCGCCCGACGTTTTCATGAAAAAGGCGACTTTTTTCATTAAAATATTCACCAAAAATCCAAATTCCACCCGAATCCAATGCGGACTGCTGTGTCTCGTTCAGCCAGTATAGGGCCACATCTGGGAGAAATTTCGAGTCAATCGGTCCAAAGACCTGGAAGCTATTGAAAAAATCGCCCGATGTTTTCATGAAAAAGGCGACTTTTTTCATTAAAATATTCACCAAAAATCCAAATTTCACTAAAAATCAATAAAAACTGCTGGTCTTTCTTTCGCCAGTATGGAGAACATTTGTGTTCAATTTCGAGTCAATCGGTCAAAAGACGACCGTAACCCTAACCCTAGCCCCATAACCCTAACCCTAGCCCCGTAACCCTAACCCTAACCCTAACCCTAGCCCCAGCCTTAAGCCAGCCTCATGAAACATTGTCCCTCTCACTAAAATATTCACCAAAAATCCAAATTCCACCCGAATCCAATGCGGACTGCTGTGTCTCGTTCAGCCAGTATAGGGCCACATCTGGGAGAAATTTCGAGTCAATCGGTCCAAAGACCTGGAAGCTATTGAAAAAATCGCCCGACGTTTTCATGAAAAAGGCGACTTTTTTCATTAAAATATTCACCAAAAATCCAAATTCCACCCGAATCCAATGCGGACTGCTGTGTCTCGTTCAGCCAGTATAGGGCCACATCTGGGAGAAATTTCGAGTCAATCGGTCCAAAGACCTGGAAGCTATTGAAAAAATCGCCCGACGTTTTCATGAAAAAGGCGACTTTTTTCATTAAAATATTCACCAAAAATCCAAATTCCACCCGAATCCAATGCGGACTGCTGTGTCTCGTTCAGCCAGTATAGGGCCACATCTGGGAGAAATTTCGAGTCAATCGGTCCAAAGACCTGGAAGCTATTGAAAAAATCGCCCGATGTTTTCATGAAAAAGGCGACTTTTTTCATTAAAATATTCACCAAAAATCCAAATTTCACTAAAAATCAATAAAAACTGCTGGTCTTTCTTTCGCCAGTATGGAGAACATTTGTGTTCAATTTCGAGTCAATCGGTCAAAAGACGACCGTAACCCTAACCCTAGCCCCATAACCCTAACCCTAGCCCCGTAACCCTAACCTTAATCCTAACCCTAGCCCCAGCCTTAAGCCAGCCTCATGAAACATTGTCCCTGTCACTAAAATATTCACCAAAAATCCAAATTCCACCCGAATCCAATGCGGACTGCTGTGTCTCGTTCAGCCAGTATAGGGCCACATCTGGGAGAAATTTCGAGTCAATCGGTCCAAAGACCTGAAAGCTATTGAAAAAATCGCCCGACGTTTTCATGAAAAAGACGACTTTTTTCATTAAAATATTCACCAAAAATCCAAATTTCACTAAAAATCAATAAAAACTGCTGGTCTTTCTTTCGCCAGTATGGAGAACATTTGTGTTCAATTTCGAGTCAATCGGTCAAAAGACGACCGTAACCCTAACCCTAGCCCCATAACCCTAACCCTAGCCCCGTAACCCTAACCCTAACCCTAACCCTAGCCCCAGCCTTAAGCCAGCCTCATGAAACATTGTCCCTCTCACTAAAATATTCACCAAAAATCCAAATTCCACCCGAATCCAATGCGGACTGCTGTGTCTCGTTCAGCCAGTATAGGGCCACATCTGGGAGAAATTTCGAGTCAATCGGTCCAAAGACCTGGAAGCTATTGAAAAAATCGCCCGACGTTTTCATGAAAAAGGCGACTTTTTTCATTAAAATATTCACCAAAAATCCAAATTCCACCCGAATCCAATGCGGACTGCTGTGTCTCGTTCAGCCAGTATAGGGCCACATCTGGGAGAAATTTCGAGTCAATCGGTCCAAAGACCTGGAAGCTATTGAAAAAATCGCCCGACGTTTTCATGAAAAAGGCGACTTTTTTCATTAAAATATTCACCAAAAATCCAAATTCCACCCGAATCCAATGCGGACTGCTGTGTCTCGTTCAGCCAGTATAGGGCCACATCTGGGAGAAATTTCGAGTCAATCGGTCCAAAGACCTGGAAGCTATTGAAAAAATCGCCCGATGTTTTCATGAAAAAGGCGACTTTTTTCATTAAAATATTCACCAAAAATCCAAATTTCACTAAAAATCAATAAAAACTGCTGGTCTTTCTTTCGCCAGTATGGAGAACATTTGTGTTCAATTTCGAGTCAATCGGTCAAAAGACGACCGTAACCCTAACCCTAGCCCCATAACCCTAACCCTAGCCCCGTAACCCTAACCCTAACCCTAACCCTAGCCCCAGCCTTAAGCCAGCCTCATGAAACATTGTCCCTCTCACTAAAATATTCACCAAAAATCCAAATTCCACCCGAATCCAATGCGGACTGCTGTGTCTCGTTCAGCCAGTATAGGGCCACATCTGGGAGAAATTTCGAGTCAATCGGTCCAAAGACCTGGAAGCTATTGAAAAAATCGCCCGACGTTTTCATGAAAAAGGCGACTTTTTTCATTAAAATATTCACCAAAAATCCAAATTCCACCCGAATCCAATGCGGACTGCTGTGTCTCGTTCAGCCAGTATAGGGCCACATCTGGGAGAAATTTCGAGTCAATCGGTCCAAAGACCTGGAAGCTATTGAAAAAATCGCCCGACGTTTTCATGAAAAAGGCGACTTTTTTCATTAAAATATTCACCAAAAATCCAAATTCCACCCGAATCCAATGCGGACTGCTGTGTCTCGTTCAGCCAGTATAGGGCCACATCTGGGAGAAATTTCGAGTCAATCGGTCCAAAGACCTGGAAGCTATTGAAAAAATCGCCCGACGTTTTCATGAAAAAGGCGACTTTTTTCATTAAAATATTCACCAAAAATCCAAATTCCACCCGAATCCAATGCGGACTGCTGTGTCTCGTTCAGCCAGTATAGGGCCACATCTGGGAGAAATTTCGAGTCAATCGGTCCAAAGACCTGGAAGCTATTGAAAAAATCGCCCGACGTTTTCATGAAAAAGGCGACTTTTTTCATTAAAATATTCACCAAAAATCCAAATTTCACTAAAAATCAATAAAAACTGCTGGTCTTTCTTTCGCCAGTATGGAGAACATTTGTGTTCAATTTCGAGTCAATCGGTCAAAAGACGACCGTAACCCTAACCCTAGCCCCATAACCCTAACCCTAGCCCCGTAACCCTAACCCTAGCCCCAGCCTTAAGCCAGCCTCATGAAACATTGTCCCTGTCACTAAAATATTCACCAAAAATCCAAATTCCACCCGAATCCAATGCGGACTGCTGTGTCTCGTTCAGCCAGTATAGGGCCACATCTGGGAGAAATTTCGAGTCAATCGGTCCAAAGACCTGGAAGCTATTGAAAAAATCGCCCGATGTTTTCATGAAAAAGGCGACTTTTTTCATTAAAATATTCACCAAAAATCCAAATTTCACTAAAAATCAATAAAAACTGCTGGTCTTTCTTTCGCCAGTATGGAGAACATTTGTGTTCAATTTCGAGTCAATCGGTCAAAAGACGACCGTAACCCTAACCCTAGCCCCATAACCCTAACCCTAGCCCCGTAACCCTAACCCTAACCCTAACCCTAGCCCCAGCCTTAAGCCAGCCTCATGAAACATTGTCCCTGTCACTAAAATATTCACCAAAAATCCAAATTCCACCCGAATCCAATGCGGACTGCTGTGTCTCGTTCAGCCAGTATAGGGCCACATCTGGGAGAAATTTCGAGTCAATCGGTCCAAAGACCTGGAAGCTATTGAAAAAATCGCCCGATGTTTTCATGAAAAAGGCGACTTTTTTCATTAAAATATTCACCAAAAATCCAAATTTCACTAAAAATCAATAAAAACTGCTGGTCTTTCTTTCGCCAGTATGGAGAACATTTGTGTTCAATTTCGAGTCAATCGGTCAAAAGACGACCGTAACCCTAACCCTAGCCCCATAACCCTAACCCTAGCCCCGTAACCCTAACCCTAACCCTAACCCTAGCCCCAGCCTTAAGCCAGCCTCATGAAACATTGTCCCTGTCACTAAAATATTCACCAAAAATCCAAATTCCACCCGAATCCAATGCGGACTGCTGTGTCTCGTTCAGCCAGTATAGGGCCACATCTGGGAGAAATTTCGAGTCAATCGGTCCAAAGACCTGGAAGCTATTGAAAAAATCGCCCGACGTTTTCATGAAAAAGGCGACTTTTTTCATTAAAATATTCACCAAAAATCCAAATTTCACTAAAAATCAATAAAAACTGCTGGTCTTTCTTTCGCCAGTATGGAGAACATTTGTGTTCAATTTCGAGTCAATCGGTCAAAAGACGACCGTAACCCTAACCCTAGCCCCATAACCCTAACCCTAGCCCCGTAACCCTAACCCTAACCCTAACCCTAGCCCCAGCCTTAAGCCAGCCTCATGAAACATTGTCCCTCTCACTAAAATATTCACCAAAAATCCAAATTCCACCCGAATCCAATGCGGACTGCTGTGTCTCGTTCAGCCAGTATAGGGCCACATCTGGGAGAAATTTCGAGTCAATCGGTCCAAAGACCTGGAAGCTATTGAAAAAATCGCCCGACGTTTTCATGAAAAAGGCGACTTTTTTCATTAAAATATTCACCAAAAATCCAAATTCCACCCGAATCCAATGCGGACTGCTGTGTCTCGTTCAGCCAGTATAGGGCCACATCTGGGAGAAATTTCGAGTCAATCGGTCCAAAGACCTGGAAGCTATTGAAAAAATCGCCCGACGTTTTCATGAAAAAGGCGACTTTTTTCATTAAAATATTCACCAAAAATCCAAATTCCACCCGAATCCAATGCGGACTGCTGTGTCTCGTTCAGCCAGTATAGGGCCACATCTGGGAGAAATTTCGAGTCAATCGGTCCAAAGACCTGGAAGCTATTGAAAAAATCGCCCGACGTTTTCATGAAAAAGGCGACTTTTTTCATTAAAATATTCACCAAAAATCCAAATTTCACTAAAAATCAATAAAAACTGCTGGTCTTTCTTTCGCCAGTATGGAGAACATTTGTGTTCAATTTCGAGTCAATCGGTCAAAAGACGACCGTAACCCTAACCCTAGCCCCATAACCCTAACCCTAGCCCCGTAACCCTAACCCTAACCCTAACCCTAGCCCCAGCCTTAAGCCAGCCTCATGAAACATTGTCCCTCTCACTAAAATATTCACCAAAAATCCAAATTCCACCCGAATCCAATGCGGACTGCTGTGTCTCGTTCAGCCAGTATAGGGCCACATCTGGGAGAAATTTCGAGTCAATCGGTCCAAAGACCTGGAAGCTATTGAAAAAATCGCCCGACGTTTTCATGAAAAAGGCGACTTTTTTCATTAAAATATTCACCAAAAATCCAAATTCCACCCGAATCCAATGCGGACTGCTGTGTCTCGTTCAGCCAGTATAGGGCCACATCTGGGAGAAATTTCGAGTCAATCGGTCCAAAGACCTGGAAGCTATTGAAAAAATCGCCCGACGTTTTCATGAAAAAGGCGACTTTTTTCATTAAAATATTCACCAAAAATCCAAATTCCACCCGAATCCAATGCGGACTGCTGTGTCTCGTTCAGCCAGTATAGGGCCACATCTAGGAGAAATTTCGAGTCAATCGGTCCAAAGACCTGGAAGCTATTGAAAAAATCGCCCGACGTTTTCATGAAAAAGGCGACTTTTTTCATTAAAATATTCACCAAAAATCCAAATTTCACTAAAAATCAATAAAAACTGCTGGTCTTTCTTTCGCCAGTATGGAGAACATTTGTGTTCAATTTCGAGTCAATCGGTCAAAAGACGACCGTAACCCTAACCCTAGCCCCATAACCCTAACCCTAGCCCCGTAACCCTAACCCTAACCCTAACCCTAGCCCCAGCCTTAAGCCAGCCTCATGAAACATTGTCCCTCTCACTAAAATATTCACCAAAAATCCAAATTCCACCCGAATCCAATGCGGACTGCTGTGTCCCGTTCAGCCAGTATAGGGCCACATCTGGGAGAAATTTCGAGTCAATCGGTCCAAAGACCTGGAAGCTATTGAAAAAATCGCCCGATGTTTTCATGAAAAAGGCGACTTTTTTCATTAAAATATTCACCAAAAATCCAAATTTCACTAAAAATCAATAAAAACTGCTGGTCTTTCTTTCGCCAGTATGGAGAACATTTGTGTTCAATTTCGAGTCAATTGGTCAAAAGACGACCGTAACCCTAACCCTAGCCCCATAACCCTAACCCTAGCCCCGTAACCCTAACCCTAACCCTAACCCTAGCCCCAGCCTTAAGCCAGCCTCATGAAACATTGTCCCTCTCACTAAAATATTCACCAAAAATCCAAATTCCACCCGAATCCAATGCGGACTGCTGTGTCTCGTTCAGCCAGTATAGGGCCACATCTGGGAGAAATTTCGAGTCAATCGGTCCAAAGACCTGGAAGCTATTGAAAAAATCGCCCGACGTTTTCATGAAAAAGGCGACTTTTTTCATTAAAATATTCACTAAAAATCCAAATTCCACCCGAATCCAATGCGGACTGCTGTGTCTCGTTCAGCCAGTATAGGGCCACATCTGGGAGAAATTTCGAGTCAATCGGTCCAAAGACCTGGAAGCTATTGAAAAAATCGCCAGACGTTTTCATGAAAAAGGCGACTTTTTTCATTAAAATATTCACCAAAAATCCAAATTCCACCCGAATCCAATGCGGACTGCTGTGTCTCGTTCAGCCAGTATAGGGCCACATCTGGGAGAAATTTCGAGTCAATCGGTCCAAAGACCTGGAAGCTATTGAAAAAATCGCCCGACGTTTTCATGAAAAAGGCGACTTTTTTCATTAAAATATTCACCAAAAATCCAAATTTCACTAAAAATCAATAAAAACTGCTGGTCTTTCTTTCGCCAGTATGGAGAACATTTGTGTTCAATTTCGAGTCAATCGGTCAAAAGACGACCGTAACCCTAACCCTAGCCCCATAACCCTAACCCTAGCCCCGTAACCCTAACCCTAACCCTAACCCTAGCCCCAGCCTTAAGCCAGCCTCATGAAACATTGTCCCTCTCACTAAAATATTCACCAAAAATCCAAATTCCACCCGAATCCAATGCGGACTGCTGTGTCTCGTTTAGCCAGTATAGGGCCACATCTGGGAGAAATTTCGAGTCAATCGGTCCAAAGACCTGGAAGCTATTGAAAAAATCGCCCGACGTTTTCATGAAAAAGGCGACTTTTTTCATTAAAATATTCACCAAAAATCCAAATTTCACTAAAAATCAATAAAAACTGCTGGTCTTTCTTTCGCCAGTATGGAGAACATTTGTGTTCAATTTCGAGTCAATCGGTCAAAAGACGACCGTAACCCTAACCCTAGCCCCATAACCCTAACCCTAGCCCCGTAACCCTAACCCTAACCCTAACCCTAGCCCCAGCCTTAAGCCAGCCTCATGAAACATTGTCCCTCTCACTAAAATATTCACCAAAAATCCAAATTCCACCCGAATCCAATGCGGACTGCTGTGTCTCGTTCAGCCAGTATAGGGCCACATCTGGGAGAAATTTCGAGTCAATCGGTCCAAAGACCTGGAAGCTATTGAAAAAATCGCCCGACGTTTTCATGAAAAAGGCGACTTTTTTCATTAAAATATTCACTAAAAATCCAAATTCCACCCGAATCCAATGCGGACTGCTGTGTCTCGTTCAGCCAGTATAGGGCCACATCTGGGAGAAATTTCGAGTCAATCGGTCCAAAGACCTGGAAGCTATTGAAAAAATCGCCAGACGTTTTCATGAAAAAGGCGACTTTTTTCATTAAAATATTCACCAAAAATCCAAATTCCACCCGAATCCAATGCGGACTGCTGTGTCTCGTTCAGCCAGTATAGGGCCACATCTGGGAGAAATTTCGAGTCAATCGGTCCAAAGACCTGGAAGCTATTGAAAAAATCGCCCGACGTTTTCATGAAAAAGGCGACTTTTTTCATTAAAATATTCACCAAAAATCCAAATTTCACTAAAAATCAATAAAAACTGCTGGTCTTTCTTTCGCCAGTATGGAGAACATTTGTGTTCAATTTCGAGTCAATCGGTCAAAAGACGACCGTAACCCTAACCCTAGCCCCATAACCCTAACCCTAGCCCCGTAACCCTAACCCTAACCCTAACCCTAGCCCCAGCCTTAAGCCAGCCTCATGAAACATTGTCCCTCTCACTAAAATATTCACCAAAAATCCAAATTCCACCCGAATCCAATGCGGACTGCTGTGTCTCGTTTAGCCAGTATAGGGCCACATCTGGGAGAAATTTCGAGTCAATCGGTCCAAAGACCTGGAAGCTATTGAAAAAATCGCCCGACGTTTTCATGAAAAAGGCGACTTTTTTCATTAAAATATTCACCAAAAATCCAAATTCCACCCGAATCCAATGCGGACTGCTGTGTCTCGTTCAGCCAGTATAGGGCCACATCTGGGAGAAATTTCGAGTCAATCGGTCCAAAGACCTGGAAGCTATTGAAAAAATCGCCCGACGTTTTCATGAAAAAGGCGACTTTTTTCATTAAAATATTCACCAAAAATCCAAATTCCACCCGAATCCAATGCGGACTGCTGTGTCTCGTTCAGCCAGTATAGGGCCACATCTAGGAGAAATTTCGAGTCAATCGGTCCAAAGACCTGGAAGCTATTGAAAAAATCGCCCGACGTTTTCATGAAAAAGGCGACTTTTTTCATTAAAATATTCACCAAAAATCCAAATTTCACTAAAAATCAATAAAAACTGCTGGTCTTTCTTTCGCCAGTATGGAGAACATTTGTGTTCAATTTCGAGTCAATCGGTCAAAAGACGACCGTAACCCTAACCCTAGCCCCATAACCCTAACCCTAGCCCCGTAACCCTAACCCTAACCCTAACCCTAGCCCCAGCCTTAAGCCAGCCTCATGAAACATTGTCCCTCTCACTAAAATATTCACCAAAAATCCAAATTCCACCCGAATCCAATGCGGACTGCTGTGTCCCGTTCAGCCAGTATAGGGCCACATCTGGGAGAAATTTCGAGTCAATCGGTCCAAAGACCTGGAAGCTATTGAAAAAATCGCCCGATGTTTTCATGAAAAAGGCGACTTTTTTCATTAAAATATTCACCAAAAATCCAAATTTCACTAAAAATCAATAAAAACTGCTGGTCTTTCTTTCGCCAGTATGGAGAACATTTGTGTTCAATTTCGAGTCAATCGGTCAAAAGACGACCGTAACCCTAACCCTAGCCCCATAACCCTAACCCTAGCCCCGTAACCCTAACCCTAACCCTAACCCTAGCCCCAGCCTTAAGCCAGCCTCATGAAACATTGTCCCTCTCACTAAAATATTCACCAAAAATCCAAATTCCACCCGAATCCAATGCGGACTGCTGTGTCTCGTTCAGCCAGTATAGGGCCACATCTGGGAGAAATTTCGAGTCAATCGGTCCAAAGACCTGGAAGCTATTGAAAAAATCGCCCGACGTTTTCATGAAAAAGGCGACTTTTTTCATTAAAATATTCACCAAAAATCCAAATTCCACCCGAATCCAATGCGGACTGCTGTGTCTCGTTCAGCCAGTATAGGGCCACATCTGGGAGAAATTTCGAGTCAATCGGTCCAAAGACCTGGAAGCTATTGAAAAAATCGCCCGACGTTTTCATGAAAAAGGCGACTTTTTTCATTAAAATATTCACCAAAAATCCAAATTTCACTAAAAATCAATAAAAACTGCTGGTCTTTCTTTCGCCAGTATGGAGAACATTTGTGTTCAATTTCGAGTCAATCGGTCAAAAGACGACCGTAACCCTAACCCTAGCCCCATAACCCTAACCCTAGCCCCGTAACCCTAACCCTAACCCTAGCCCCAGCCTTAAGCCAGCCTCATGAAACATTGTCCCTCTCACTAAAATATTCACCAAAAATCCAAATTCCACCCGAATCCAATGCGGACTGCTGTGTCTCGTTCAGCCAGTATAGGGCCACATCTGGGAGAAATTTCGAGTCAATCGGTCCAAAGACCTGGAAGCTATTGAAAAAATCGCCCGACGTTTTCATGAAAAAGGCGACTTTTTTCATTAAAATATTCACCAAAAATCCAAATTCCACCCGAATCCAATGCGGACTGCTGTGTCTCGTTCAGCCAGTATAGGGCCACATCTGGGAGAAATTTCGAGTCAATCGGTCCAAAGACCTGGAAGCTATTGAAAAAATCGCCCGACGTTTTCATGAAAAAGGCGACTTTTTTCATTAAAATATTCACCAAAAATCCAAATTCCACCCGAATCCAATGCGGACTGCTGTGTCTCGTTCAGCCAGTATAGGGCCACATCTGGGAGAAATTTCGAGTCAATCGGTCCAAAGACCTGGAAGCTATTGAAAAAATCGCCCGACGTTTTCATGAAAAAGGCGACTTTTTTCATTAAAATATTCACCAAAAATCCAAATTCCACCCGAATCCAATGCGGACTGCTGTGTCTCGTTCAGCCAGTATAGGGCCACATCTGGGAGAAATTTCGAGTCAATCGGTCCAAAGACCTGGAAGCTATTGAAAAAATCGCCCGACGTTTTCATGAAAAAGGCGACTTTTTTCATTAAAATATTCACCAAAAATCCAAATTTCACTAAAAATCAATAAAAACTGCTGGTCTTTCTTTCGCCAGTATGGAGAACATTTGTGTTCAATTTCGAGTCAATCGGTCAAAAGACGACCGTAACCCTAACCCTAGCCCCATAACCCTAACCCTAGCCCCGTAACCCTAACCCTAACCCTAACCCTAGCCCCAGCCTTAAGCCAGCCTCATGAAACATTGTCCCTCTCACTAAAATATTCACCAAAAATCCAAATTCCACCCGAATCCAATGCGGACTGCTGTGTCTCGTTCAGCCAGTATAGGGCCACATCTGGGAGAAATTTCGAGTCAATCGGTCCAAAGACCTGGAAGCTATTGAAAAAATCGCCCGACGTTTTCATGAAAAAGGCGACTTTTTTCATTAAAATATTCACCAAAAATCCAAATTCCACCCGAATCCAATGCGGACTGCTGTGTCTCGTTCAGCCAGTATAGGGCCACATCTGGGAGAAATTTCGAGTCAATCGGTCCAAAGACCTGGAAGCTATTGAAAAAATCGCCCGACGTTTTCATGAAAAAGGCGACTTTTTTCATTAAAATATTCACCAAAAATCCAAATTTCACTAAAAATCAATAAAAACTGCTGGTCTTTCTTTCGCCAGTATGGAGAACATTTGTGTTCAATTTCGAGTCAATCGGTCAAAAGACGACCGTAACCCTAACCCTAGCCCCATAACCCTAACCCTAGCCCCGTAACCCTAACCCTAACCCTAGCCCCAGCCTTAAGCCAGCCTCATGAAACATTGTCCCTCTCACTAAAATATTCACCAAAAATCCAAATTCCACCCGAATCCAATGCGGACTGCTGTGTCTCGTTCAGCCAGTATAGGGCCACATCTGGGAGAAATTTCGAGTCAATCGGTCCAAAGACCTGGAAGCTATTGAAAAAATCGCCCGACGTTTTCATGAAAAAGGCGACTTTTTTCATTAAAATATTCACCAAAAATCCAAATTCCACCCGAATCCAATGCGGACTGCTGTGTCTCGTTCAGCCAGTATAGGGCCACATCTGGGAGAAATTTCGAGTCAATCGGTCCAAAGACCTGGAAGCTATTGAAAAAATCGCCCGACGTTTTCATGAAAAAGGCGACTTTTTTCATTAAAATATTCACCAAAAATACAAATTTCACTAAAAATCAATAAAAACTGCTGGTCTTTCTTTCGCCAGTATGGAGAACATTTGTGTTCAATTTCGAGTCAATCGGTCAAAAGACGACCGTAACCCTAACCCTAGCCCCATAACCCTAACCCTAGCCCCGTAACCCTAACCCTAACCCTAACCCTAGCCCCAGCCTTAAGCCAGCCTCATGAAACATTGTCCCTCTCACTAAAATATTCACCAAAAATCCAAATTCCACCCGAATCCAATGCGGACTGCTGTGTCTCGTTCAGCCAGTATAGGGCCACATCTGGGAGAAATTTCGAGTCAATCGGTCCAAAGACCTGGAAGCTATTGAAAAAATCGCCCGACGTTTTCATGAAAAAGGCGACTTTTTTCATTAAAATATTCACCAAAAATCCAAATTCCACCCGAATCCAATGCGGACTGCTGTGTCTCGTTCAGCCAGTATAGGGCCACATCTGGGAGAAATTTCGAGTCAATCGGTCCAAAGACCTGGAAGCTATTGAAAAAATCGCCCGACGTTTTCATGAAAAAGGCGACTTTTTTCATTAAAATATTCACCAAAAATCCAAATTTCACTAAAAATCAATAAAAACTGCTGGTCTTTCTTTCGCCAGTATGGAGAACATTTGTGTTCAATTTCGAGTCAATCGGTCAAAAGACGACCGTAACCCTAACCCTAGCCCCATAACCCTAACCCTAGCCCCGTAACCCTAACCCTAACCCTAACCCTAGCCCCAGCCTTAAGCCAGCCTCATGAAACATTGTCCCTCTCACTAAAATATTCACCAAAAATCCAAATTCCACCCGAATCCAATGCGGACTGCTGTGTCTCGTTTAGCCAGTATAGGGCCACATCTGGGAGAAATTTCGAGTCAATCGGTCCAAAGACCTGGAAGCTATTGAAAAAATCGCCCGACGTTTTCATGAAAAAGGCGACTTTTTTCATTAAAATATTCACCAAAAATCCAAATTCCACCCGAATCCAATGCGGACTGCTGTGTCTCGTTCAGCCAGTATAGGGCCACATCTGGGAGAAATTTCGAGTCAATCGGTCCAAAGACCTGGAAGCTATTGAAAAAATCGCCCGACGTTTTCATGAAAAAGGCGACTTTTTTCATTAAAATATTCACCAAAAATCCAAATTCCACCCGAATCCAATGTGGACTGCTGTGTCTCGTTCAGCCAGTATAGGGCCACATCTGGGAGAAATTTCGAGTCAATCGGTCCAAAGACCTGGAAGCTATTGAAAAAATCGCCCGACGTTTTCATGAAAAAGGCGACTTTTTTCATTAAAATATTCACCAAAAATCCAAATTTCACTAAAAATCAATAAAAACTGCTGGTCTTTCTTTCGCCAGTATGGAGAACATTTGTGTTCAATTTCGAGTCAATCGGTCAAAAGACGACCGTAACCCTAACCCTAGCCCCATAACCCTAACCCTAGCCCCGTAACCCTAACCCTAACCCTAACCCTAGCCCCAGCCTTAAGCCAGCCTCATGAAACATTGTCCCTCTCACTAAAATATTCACCAAAAATCCAAATTCCACCCGAATCCAATGCGGACTGCTGTGTCTCGTTCAGCCAGTATAGGGCCACATCTGGGAGAAATTTCGAGTCAATCGGTCCAAAGACCTGGAAGCTATTGAAAAAATCGCCCGACGTTTTCATGAAAAAGGCGACTTTTTTCATTAAAATATTCACCAAAAATCCAAATTCCACCCGAATCCAATGCGGACTGCTGTGTCTCGTTCAGCCAGTATAGGGCCACATCTGGGAGAAATTTCGAGTCAATCGGTCCAAAGACCTGGAAGCTATTGAAAAAATCGCCCGACGTTTTCATGAAAAAGGCGACTTTTTTCATTAAAATATTCACCAAAAATCCAAATTCCACCCGAATCCAATGCGGACTGCTGTGTCTCGTTCAGCCAGTATAGGGCCACATCTGGGAGAAATTTCGAGTCAATCGGTCCAAAGACCTGGAAGCTATTGAAAAAATCGCCCGACGTTTTCATGAAAAAGGCGACTTTTTTCATTAAAATATTCACCAAAAATCCAAATTTCACTAAAAATCAATAAAAACTGCTGGTCTTTCTTTCGCCAGTATGGAGAACATTTGTGTTCAATTTCGAGTCAATCGGTCAAAAGACGACCGTAACCCTAACCCTAGCCCCATAACCCTAACCCTAGCCCCGTAACCCTAACCCTAACCCTAACCCTAGCCCCAGCCTTAAGCCAGCCTCATGAAACATTGTCCCTCTCACTAAAATATTCACCAAAAATCCAAATTCCACCCGAATCCAATGCGGACTGCTGTGTCTCGTTCAGCCAGTATAGGGCCACATCTGGGAGAAATTTCGAGTCAATCGGTCCAAAGACCTGGAAGCTATTGAAAAAATCGCCCGACGTTTTCATGAAAAAGGCGACTTTTTTCATTAAAATATTCACCAAAAATCCAAATTTCACTAAAAATCAATAAAAACTGCTGGTCTTTCTTTCGCCAGTATGGAGAACATTTGTGTTCAATTTCGAGTCAATCGGTCAAAAGACGACCGTAACCCTAACCCTAGCCCCATAACCCTAACCCTAGCCCCGTAACCCTAACCCTAACCCTAGCCCCAGCCTTAAGCCAGCCTCATGAAACATTGTCCCTCTCACTAAAATATTCACCAAAAATCCAAATTCCACCCGAATCCAATGCGGACTGCTGTGTCTCGTTCAGCCAGTATAGGGCCACATCTGGGAGAAATTTCGAGTCAATCGGTCCAAAGACCTGGAAGCTATTGAAAAAATCGCCCGACGTTTTCATGAAAAAGGCGACTTTTTTCATTAAAATATTCACCAAAAATCCAAATTCCACCCGAATCCAATGCGGACTGCTGTGTCTCGTTCAGCCAGTATAGGGCCACATCTGGGAGAAATTTCGAGTCAATCGGTCCAAAGACCTGGAAGCTATTGAAAAAATCGCCCGACGTTTTCATGAAAAAGGCGACTTTTTTCATTAAAATATTCACCAAAAATACAAATTTCACTAAAAATCAATAAAAACTGCTGGTCTTTCTTTCGCCAGTATGGAGAACATTTGTGTTCAATTTCGAGTCAATCGGTCAAAAGACGACCGTAACCCTAACCCTAGCCCCATAACCCTAACCCTAGCCCCGTAACCCTAACCCTAACCCTAACCCTAGCCCCAGCCTTAAGCCAGCCTCATGAAACATTGTCCCTCTCACTAAAATATTCACCAAAAATCCAAATTCCACCCGAATCCAATGCGGACTGCTGTGTCTCGTTCAGCCAGTATAGGGCCACATCTGGGAGAAATTTCGAGTCAATCGGTCCAAAGACCTGGAAGCTATTGAAAAAATCGCCCGACGTTTTCATGAAAAAGGCGACTTTTTTCATTAAAATATTCACCAAAAATCCAAATTCCACCCGAATCCAATGCGGACTGCTGTGTCTCGTTCAGCCAGTATAGGGCCACATCTGGGAGAAATTTCGAGTCAATCGGTCCAAAGACCTGGAAGCTATTGAAAAAATCGCCCGACGTTTTCATGAAAAAGGCGACTTTTTTCATTAAAATATTCACCAAAAATCCAAATTTCACTAAAAATCAATAAAAACTGCTGGTCTTTCTTTCGCCAGTATGGAGAACATTTGTGTTCAATTTCGAGTCAATCGGTCAAAAGACGACCGTAACCCTAACCCTAGCCCCATAACCCTAACCCTAGCCCCGTAACCCTAACCCTAACCCTAACCCTAGCCCCAGCCTTAAGCCAGCCTCATGAAACATTGTCCCTCTCACTAAAATATTCACCAAAAATCCAAATTCCACCCGAATCCAATGCGGACTGCTGTGTCTCGTTTAGCCAGTATAGGGCCACATCTGGGAGAAATTTCGAGTCAATCGGTCCAAAGACCTGGAAGCTATTGAAAAAATCGCCCGACGTTTTCATGAAAAAGGCGACTTTTTTCATTAAAATATTCACCAAAAATCCAAATTCCACCCGAATCCAATGCGGACTGCTGTGTCTCGTTCAGCCAGTATAGGGCCACATCTGGGAGAAATTTCGAGTCAATCGGTCCAAAGACCTGGAAGCTATTGAAAAAATCGCCCGACGTTTTCATGAAAAAGGCGACTTTTTTCATTAAAATATTCACCAAAAATCCAAATTCCACCCGAATCCAATGTGGACTGCTGTGTCTCGTTCAGCCAGTATAGGGCCACATCTGGGAGAAATTTCGAGTCAATCGGTCCAAAGACCTGGAAGCTATTGAAAAAATCGCCCGACGTTTTCATGAAAAAGGCGACTTTTTTCATTAAAATATTCACCAAAAATCCAAATTTCACTAAAAATCAATAAAAACTGCTGGTCTTTCTTTCGCCAGTATGGAGAACATTTGTGTTCAATTTCGAGTCAATCGGTCAAAAGACGACCGTAACCCTAACCCTAGCCCCATAACCCTAACCCTAGCCCCGTAACCCTAACCCTAACCCTAACCCTAGCCCCAGCCTTAAGCCAGCCTCATGAAACATTGTCCCTCTCACTAAAATATTCACCAAAAATCCAAATTCCACCCGAATCCAATGCGGACTGCTGTGTCTCGTTCAGCCAGTATAGGGCCACATCTGGGAGAAATTTCGAGTCAATCGGTCCAAAGACCTGGAAGCTATTGAAAAAATCGCCCGACGTTTTCATGAAAAAGGCGACTTTTTTCATTAAAATATTCACCAAAAATCCAAATTCCACCCGAATCCAATGCGGACTGCTGTGTCTCGTTCAGCCAGTATAGGGCCACATCTGGGAGAAATTTCGAGTCAATCGGTCCAAAGACCTGGAAGCTATTGAAAAAATCGCCCGACGTTTTCATGAAAAAGGCGACTTTTTTCATTAAAATATTCACCAAAAATCCAAATTCCACCCGAATCCAATGCGGACTGCTGTGTCTCGTTCAGCCAGTATAGGGCCACATCTGGGAGAAATTTCGAGTCAATCGGTCCAAAGACCTGGAAGCTATTGAAAAAATCGCCCGACGTTTTCATGAAAAAGGCGACTTTTTTCATTAAAATATTCACCAAAAATCCAAATTTCACTAAAAATCAATAAAAACTGCTGGTCTTTCTTTCGCCAGTATGGAGAACATTTGTGTTCAATTTCGAGTCAATCGGTCAAAAGACGACCGTAACCCTAACCCTAGCCCCATAACCCTAACCCTAGCCCCGTAACCCTAACCCTAACCCTAACCCTAGCCCCAGCCTTAAGCCAGCCTCATGAAACATTGTCCCTCTCACTAAAATATTCACCAAAAATCCAAATTCCACCCGAATCCAATGCGGACTGCTGTGTCTCGTTCAGCCAGTATAGGGCCACATCTGGGAGAAATTTCGAGTCAATCGGTCCAAAGACCTGGAAGCTATTGAAAAAATCGCCCGACGTTTTCATGAAAAAGGCGACTTTTTTCATTAAAATATTCACCAAAAATCCAAATTCCACCCGAATCCAATGCGGACTGCTGTGTCTCGTTCAGCCAGTATAGGGCCACATCTGGGAGAAATTTCGAGTCAATCGGTCCAAAGACCTGGAAGCTATTGAAAAAATCGCCCGACGTTTTCATGAAAAAGGCGACTTTTTTCATTAAAATATTCACCAAAAATCCAAATTTCACTAAAAATCAATAAAAACTGCTGGTCTTTCTTTCGCCAGTATGGAGAACATTTGTGTTCAATTTCGAGTCAATCGGTCAAAAGACGACCGTAACCCTAACCCTAGCCCCATAACCCTAACCCTAGCCCCGTAACCCTAACCCTAACCCTAACCCTAGCCCCAGCCTTAAGCCAGCCTCATGAAACATTGTCCCTCTCACTAAAATATTCACCAAAAATCCAAATTCCACCCGAATCCAATGCGGACTGCTGTGTCTCGTTCAGCCAGTATAGGGCCACATCTGGGAGAAATTTCGAGTCAATCGGTCCAAAGACCTGGAAGCTATTGAAAAAATCGCCCGACGTTTTCATGAAAAAGGCGACTTTTTTCATTAAAATATTCACCAAAAATCCAAATTCCACCCGAATCCAATGCGGACTGCTGTGTCTCGTTCAGCCAGTATAGGGCCACATCTGGGAGAAATTTCGAGTCAATCGGTCCAAAGACCTGGAAGCTATTGAAAAAATCGCCCGACGTTTTCATGAAATAGGCGACTTTTTTCATTAAAATATTCACCAAAAATCCAAATTCCACCCGAATCCAATGCGGACTGCTGTGTCTCGTTCAGCCAGTATAGGGCCACATCTGGGAGAAATTTCGAGTCAATCGGTCCAAAGACCTGGAAGCTATTGAAAAAATCGCCCGATGTTTTCATGAAAAAGGCGACTTTTTTCATTAAAATATTCACCAAAAATCCAAATTTCACTAAAAATCAATAAAAACTGCTGGTCTTTCTTTCGCCAGTATGGAGAACATTTGTGTTCAATTTCGAGTCAATCGGTCAAAAGACGACCGTAACCCTAACCCTAGCCCCATAACCCTAACCCTAGCCCCGTAACCCTAACCCTAACCCTAACCCTAGCCCCAGCCTTAAGCCAGCCTCATGAAACATTGTCCCTGTCACTAAAATATTCACCAAAAATCCAAATTCCACCCGAATCCAATGCGGACTGCTGTGTCTCGTTCAGCCAGTATAGGGCCACATCTGGGAGAAATTTCGAGTCAATCGGTCCAAAGACCTGGAAGCTATTGAAAAAATCGCCCGATGTTTTCATGAAAAAGGCGACTTTTTTCATTAAAATATTCACCAAAAATCCAAATTTCACTAAAAATCAATAAAAACTGCTGGTCTTTCTTTCGCCAGTATGGAGAACATTTGTGTTCAATTTCGAGTCAATCGGTCAAAAGACGACCGTAACCCTAACCCTAGCCCCATAACCCTAACCCTAGCCCCGTAACCCTAACCCTAACCCTAACCCTAGCCCCAGCCTTAAGCCAGCCTCATGAAACATTGTCCCTCTCACTAAAATATTCACCAAAAATCCAAATTCCACCCGAATCCAATGCGGACTGCTGTGTCTCGTTCAGCCAGTATAGGGCCACATCTGGGAGAAATTTCGAGTCAATCGGTCCAAAGACCTGGAAGCTATTGAAAAAATCGCCCGACGTTTTCATGAAAAAGGCGACTTTTTTCATTAAAATATTCACCAAAAATCCAAATTCCACCCGAATCCAATGCGGACTGCTGTGTCTCGTTCAGCCAGTATAGGGCCACATCTGGGAGAAATTTCGAGTCAATCGGTCCAAAGACCTGGAAGCTATTGAAAAAATCGCCCGACGTTTTCATGAAAAAGGCGACTTTTTTCATTAAAATATTCACCAAAAATCCAAATTCCACCCGAATCCAATGCGGACTGCTGTGTCTCGTTCAGCCAGTATAGGGCCACATCTGGGAGAAATTTCGAGTCAATCGGTCCAAAGACCTGGAAGCTATTGAAAAAATCGCCCGACGTTTTCATGAAAAAGGCGACTTTTTTCATTAAAATATTCACCAAAAATCCAAATTTCACTAAAAATCAATAAAAACTGCTGGTCTTTCTTTCGCCAGTATGGAGAACATTTGTGTTCAATTTCGAGTCAATCGGTCAAAAGACGACCGTAACCCTAACCCTAGCCCCATAACCCTAACCCTAGCCCCGTAACCCTAACCCTAACCCTAACCCTAGCCCCAGCCTTAAGCCAGCCTCATGAAACATTGTCCCTGTCACTAAAATATTCACCAAAAATCCAAATTCCACCCGAATCCAATGCGGACTGCTGTGTCTCGTTCAGCCAGTATAGGGCCACATCTGGGAGAAATTTCGAGTCAATCGGTCCAAAGACCTGGAAGCTATTGAAAAAATCGCCCGACGTTTTCATGAAAAAGGCGACTTTTTTCATTAAAATATTCACCAAAAATCCAAATTCCACCCGAATCCAATGCGGACTGCTGTGTCTCGTTCAGCCAGTATAGGGCCACATCTGGGAGAAATTTCGAGTCAATCGGTCCAAAGACCTGGAAGCTATTGAAAAAATCGCCCGATGTTTTCATGAAAAAGGCGACTTTTTTCATTAAAATATTCACCAAAAATCCAAATTTCACTAAAAATCAATAAAAACTGCTGGTCTTTCTTTCGCCAGTATGGAGAACATTTGTGTTCAATTTCGAGTCAATCGGTCAAAAGACGACCGTAACCCTAACCCTAGCCCCATAACCCTAACCCTAGCCCCGTAACCCTAACCCTAACCCTAACCCTAGCCCCAGCCTTAAGCCAGCCTCATGAAACATTGTCCCTCTCACTAAAATATTCACCAAAAATCCAAATTCCACCCGAATCCAATGCGGACTGCTGTGTCTCGTTCAGCCAGTATAGGGCCACATCTGGGAGAAATTTCGAGTCAATCGGTCCAAAGACCTGGAAGCTATTGAAAAAATCGCCCGACGTTTTCATGAAAAAGGCGACTTTTTTCATTAAAATATTCACCAAAAATCCAAATTCCACCCGAATCCAATGCGGACTGCTGTGTCTCGTTCAGCCAGTATAGGGCCACATCTGGGAGAAATTTCGAGTCAATCGGTCCAAAGACCTGGAAGCTATTGAAAAAATCGCCCGACGTTTTCATGAAAAAGGCGACTTTTTTCATTAAAATATTCACCAAAAATCCAAATTCCACCCGAATCCAATGCGGACTGCTGTGTCTCGTTCAGCCAGTATAGGGCCACATCTGGGAGAAATTTCGAGTCAATCGGTCCAAAGACCTGGAAGCTATTGAAAAAATCGCCCGATGTTTTCATGAAAAAGGCGACTTTTTTCATTAAAATATTCACCAAAAATCCAAATTTCACTAAAAATCAATAAAAACTGCTGGTCTTTCTTTCGCCAGTATGGAGAACATTTGTGTTCAATTTCGAGTCAATCGGTCAAAAGACGACCGTAACCCTAACCCTAGCCCCATAACCCTAACCCTAGCCCCGTAACCCTAACCTTAATCCTAACCCTAGCCCCAGCCTTAAGCCAGCCTCATGAAACATTGTCCCTGTCACTAAAATATTCACCAAAAATCCAAATTCCACCCGAATCCAATGCGGACTGCTGTGTCTCGTTCAGCCAGTATAGGGCCACATCTGGGAGAAATTTCGAGTCAATCGGTCCAAAGACCTGAAAGCTATTGAAAAAATCGCCCGACGTTTTCATGAAAAAGACGACTTTTTTCATTAAAATATTCACCAAAAATCCAAATTTCACTAAAAATCAATAAAAACTGCTGGTCTTTCTTTCGCCAGTATGGAGAACATTTGTGTTCAATTTCGAGTCAATCGGTCAAAAGACGACCGTAACCCTAACCCTAGCCCCATAACCCTAACCCTAGCCCCGTAACCCTAACCCTAACCCTAACCCTAGCCCCAGCCTTAAGCCAGCCTCATGAAACATTGTCCCTCTCACTAAAATATTCACCAAAAATCCAAATTCCACCCGAATCCAATGCGGACTGCTGTGTCTCGTTCAGCCAGTATAGGGCCACATCTGGGAGAAATTTCGAGTCAATCGGTCCAAAGACCTGGAAGCTATTGAAAAAATCGCCCGACGTTTTCATGAAAAAGGCGACTTTTTTCATTAAAATATTCACCAAAAATCCAAATTCCACCCGAATCCAATGCGGACTGCTGTGTCTCGTTCAGCCAGTATAGGGCCACATCTGGGAGAAATTTCGAGTCAATCGGTCCAAAGACCTGGAAGCTATTGAAAAAATCGCCCGACGTTTTCATGAAAAAGGCGACTTTTTTCATTAAAATATTCACCAAAAATCCAAATTCCACCCGAATCCAATGCGGACTGCTGTGTCTCGTTCAGCCAGTATAGGGCCACATCTGGGAGAAATTTCGAGTCAATCGGTCCAAAGACCTGGAAGCTATTGAAAAAATCGCCCGATGTTTTCATGAAAAAGGCGACTTTTTTCATTAAAATATTCACCAAAAATCCAAATTTCACTAAAAATCAATAAAAACTGCTGGTCTTTCTTTCGCCAGTATGGAGAACATTTGTGTTCAATTTCGAGTCAATCGGTCAAAAGACGACCGTAACCCTAACCCTAGCCCCATAACCCTAACCCTAGCCCCGTAACCCTAACCCTAACCCTAACCCTAGCCCCAGCCTTAAGCCAGCCTCATGAAACATTGTCCCTCTCACTAAAATATTCACCAAAAATCCAAATTCCACCCGAATCCAATGCGGACTGCTGTGTCTCGTTCAGCCAGTATAGGGCCACATCTGGGAGAAATTTCGAGTCAATCGGTCCAAAGACCTGGAAGCTATTGAAAAAATCGCCCGACGTTTTCATGAAAAAGGCGACTTTTTTCATTAAAATATTCACCAAAAATCCAAATTCCACCCGAATCCAATGCGGACTGCTGTGTCTCGTTCAGCCAGTATAGGGCCACATCTGGGAGAAATTTCGAGTCAATCGGTCCAAAGACCTGGAAGCTATTGAAAAAATCGCCCGACGTTTTCATGAAAAAGGCGACTTTTTTCATTAAAATATTCACCAAAAATCCAAATTCCACCCGAATCCAATGCGGACTGCTGTGTCTCGTTCAGCCAGTATAGGGCCACATCTGGGAGAAATTTCGAGTCAATCGGTCCAAAGACCTGGAAGCTATTGAAAAAATCGCCCGATGTTTTCATGAAAAAGGCGACTTTTTTCATTAAAATATTCACCAAAAATCCAAATTTCACTAAAAATCAATAAAAACTGCTGGTCTTTCTTTCGCCAGTATGGAGAACATTTGTGTTCAATTTCGAGTCAATCGGTCAAAAGACGACCGTAACCCTAACCCTAGCCCCATAACCCTAACCCTAGCCCCGTAACCCTAACCTTAATCCTAACCCTAGCCCCAGCCTTAAGCCAGCCTCATGAAACATTGTCCCTGTCACTAAAATATTCACCAAAAATCCAAATTCCACCCGAATCCAATGCGGACTGCTGTGTCTCGTTCAGCCAGTATAGGGCCACATCTGGGAGAAATTTCGAGTCAATCGGTCCAAAGACCTGAAAGCTATTGAAAAAATCGCCCGACGTTTTCATGAAAAAGACGACTTTTTTCATTAAAATATTCACCAAAAATCCAAATTTCACTAAAAATCAATAAAAACTGCTGGTCTTTCTTTCGCCAGTATGGAGAACATTTGTGTTCAATTTCGAGTCAATCGGTCAAAAGACGACCGTAACCCTAACCCTAGCCCCATAACCCTAACCCTAGCCCCGTAACCCTAACCCTAACCCTAACCCTAGCCCCAGCCTTAAGCCAGCCTCATGAAACATTGTCCCTCTCACTAAAATATTCACCAAAAATCCAAATTCCACCCGAATCCAATGCGGACTGCTGTGTCTCGTTCAGCCAGTATAGGGCCACATCTGGGAGAAATTTCGAGTCAATCGGTCCAAAGACCTGGAAGCTATTGAAAAAATCGCCCGACGTTTTCATGAAAAAGGCGACTTTTTTCATTAAAATATTCACCAAAAATCCAAATTCCACCCGAATCCAATGCGGACTGCTGTGTCTCGTTCAGCCAGTATAGGGCCACATCTGGGAGAAATTTCGAGTCAATCGGTCCAAAGACCTGGAAGCTATTGAAAAAATCGCCCGACGTTTTCATGAAAAAGGCGACTTTTTTCATTAAAATATTCACCAAAAATCCAAATTCCACCCGAATCCAATGCGGACTGCTGTGTCTCGTTCAGCCAGTATAGGGCCACATCTGGGAGAAATTTCGAGTCAATCGGTCCAAAGACCTGGAAGCTATTGAAAAAATCGCCCGACGTTTTCATGAAAAAGGCGACTTTTTTCATTAAAATATTCACCAAAAATCCAAATTTCACTAAAAATCAATAAAAACTGCTGGTCTTTCTTTCGCCAGTATGGAGAACATTTGTGTTCAATTTCGAGTCAATCGGTCAAAAGACGACCGTAACCCTAACCCTAGCCCCATAACCCTAACCCTAGCCCCGTAACCCTAACCCTAACCCTAACCCTAGCCCCAGCCTTAAGCCAGCCTCATGAAACATTGTCCCTCTCACTAAAATATTCACCAAAAATCCAAATTCCACCCGAATCCAATGCGGACTGCTGTGTCTCGTTCAGCCAGTATAGGGCCACATCTGGGAGAAATTTCGAGTCAATCGGTCCAAAGACCTGGAAGCTATTGAAAAAATCGCCCGACGTTTTCATGAAAAAGGCGACTTTTTTCATTAAAATATTCACCAAAAATCCAAATTCCACCCGAATCCAATGCGGACTGCTGTGTCTCGTTCAGCCAGTATAGGGCCACATCTGGGAGAAATTTCGAGTCAATCGGTCCAAAGACCTGGAAGCTATTGAAAAAATCGCCCGACGTTTTCATGAAAAAGGCGACTTTTTTCATTAAAATATTCACCAAAAATCCAAATTTCACTAAAAATCAATAAAAACTGCTGGTCTTTCTTTCGCCAGTATGGAGAACATTTGTGTTCAATTTCGAGTCAATCGGTCAAAAGACGACCGTAACCCTAACCCTAGCCCCATAACCCTAACCCTAGCCCCGTAACCCTAACCCTAACCCTAACCCTAGCCCCAGCCTTAAGCCAGCCTCATGAAACATTGTCCCTCTCACTAAAATATTCACCAAAAATCCAAATTCCACCCGAATCCAATGCGGACTGCTGTGTCTCGTTCAGCCAGTATAGGGCCACATCTGGGAGAAATTTCGAGTCAATCGGTCCAAAGACCTGGAAGCTATTGAAAAAATCGCCCGATGTTTTCATGAAAAAGGCGACTTTTTTCATTAAAATATTCACCAAAAATCCAAATTTCACTAAAAATCAATAAAAACTGCTGGTCTTTCTTTCGCCAGTATGGAGAACATTTGTGTTCAATTTCGAGTCAATCGGTCAAAAGACGACCGTAACCCTAACCCTAGCCCCATAACCCTAACCCTAGCCCCGTAACCCTAACCCTAACCCTAACCCTAGCCCCAGCCTTAAGCCAGCCTCATGAAACATTGTCCCTCTCACTAAAATATTCACCAAAAATCCAAATTCCACCCGAATCCAATGCGGACTGCTGTGTCTCGTTCAGCCAGTATAGGGCCACATCTGGGAGAAATTTCGAGTCAATCGGTCCAAAGACCTGGAAGCTATTGAAAAAATCGCCCGACGTTTTCATGAAAAAGGCGACTTTTTTCATTAAAATATTCACCAAAAATCCAAATTCCACCCGAATCCAATGCGGACTGCTGTGTCTCGTTCAGCCAGTATAGGGCCACATCTGGGAGAAATTTCGAGTCAATCGGTCCAAAGACCTGGAAGCTATTGAAAAAATCGCCCGACGTTTTCATGAAAAAGGCGACTTTTTTCATTAAAATATTCACCAAAAATCCAAATTTCACTAAAAATCAATAAAAACTGCTGGTCTTTCTTTCGCCAGTATGGAGAACATTTGTGTTCAATTTCGAGTCAATCGGTCAAAAGACGACCGTAACCCTAACCCTAGCCCCATAACCCTAACCCTAGCCCCCTAACCCTAACCCTAACCCTAGCCCCAGCCTTAAGCCAGCCTCATGAAACATTGTCCCTCTCACTAAAATATTCACCAAAAATCCAAATTCCACCCGAATCCAATGCGGACTGCTGTGTCTCGTTCAGCCAGTATAGGGCCACATCTGGGAGAAATTTCGAGTCAATCGGTCCAAAGACCTGGAAGCTATTGAAAAAATCGCCCGACGTTTTCATGAAAAAGGCGACTTTTTTCATTAAAATATTCACCAAAAATCCAAATTCCACCCGAATCCAATGCGGACTGCTGTGTCTCGTTCAGCCAGTATAGGGCCACATCTGGGAGAAATTTCGAGTCAATCGGTCCAAAGACCTGGAAGCTATTGAAAAAATCGCCCGACGTTTTCATGAAAAAGGCGACTTTTTTCATTAAAATATTCACCAAAAATCCAAATTTCACTAAAAATCAATAAAAACTGCTGGTCTTTCTTTCGCCAGTATGGAGAACATTTGTGTTCAATTTCGAGTCAATCGGTCAAAAGACGACCGTAACCCTAACCCTAGCCCCATAACCCTAACCCTAGCCCCGTAACCCTAACCCTAACCCTAACCCTAGCCCCAGCCTTAAGCCAGCCTCATGAAACATTGTCCCTCTCACTAAAATATTCACCAAAAATCCAAATTCCACCCGAATCCAATGCGGACTGCTGTGTCTCGTTCAGCCAGTATAGGGCCACATCTGGGAGAAATTTCGAGTCAATCGGTCCAAAGACCTGGAAGCTATTGAAAAAATCGCCCGATGTTTTCATGAAAAAGGCGACTTTTTTCATTAAAATATTCACCAAAAATCCAAATTCCACCCGAATCCAATGCGGACTGCTGTGTCTCGTTCAGCCAGTATAGGGCCACATCTGGGAGAAATTTCGAGTCAATCGGTCCAAAGACCTGGAAGCTATTGAAAAAATCGCCCGACGTTTTCATGAAAAAGGCGACTTTTTTCATTAAAATATTCACCAAAAATCCAAATTCCACCCGAATCCAATGCGGACTGCTGTGTCTCGTTCAGCCAGTATAGGGCCACATCTGGGAGAAATTTCGAGTCAATCGGTCCAAAGACCTGGAAGCTATTGAAAAAATCGCCCGACGTTTTCATGAAAAAGGCGACTTTTTTCATTAAAATATTCACCAAAAATCCAAATTTCACTAAAAATCAATAAAAACTGCTGGTCTTTCTTTCGCCAGTATGGAGAACATTTGTGTTCAATTTCGAGTCAATCGGTCAAAAGACGACCGTAACCCTAACCCTAGCCCCATAACCCTAACCCTAGCCCCGTAACCCTAACCCTAACCCTAACCCTAGCCCCAGCCTTAAGCCAGCCTCATGAAACATTGTCCCTCTCACTAAAATATTCACCAAAAATCCAAATTCCACCCGAATCCAATGCGGACTGCTGTGTCTCGTTCAGCCAGTATAGGGCCACATCTGGGAGAAATTTCGAGTCAATCGGTCCAAAGACCTGGAAGCTATTGAAAAAATCGCCCGATGTTTTCATGAAAAAGGCGACTTTTTTCATTAAAATATTCACCAAAAATCCAAATTTCACTAAAAATCAATAAAAACTGCTGGTCTTTCTTTCGCCAGTATGGAGAACATTTGTGTTCAATTTCGAGTCAATCGGTCAAAAGACGACCGTAACCCTAACCCTAGCCCCATAACCCTAACCCTAGCCCCGTAACCCTAACCCTAACCCTAACCCTAGCCCCAGCCTTAAGCCAGCCTCATGAAACATTGTCCCTGTCACTAAAATATTCACCAAAACTCCAAATTCCACCCGAATCCAATGCGGACTGCTGTGTCTCGTTCAGCCAGTATAGGGCCACATCTGGGAGAAATTTCGAGTCAATCGGTCCAAAGACCTGGAAGCTATTGAAAAAATCGCCCGATGTTTTCATGAAAAAGGCGACTTTTTTCATTAAAATATTCACCAAAAATCCAAATTTCACTAAAAATCAATAAAAACTGCTGGTCTTTCTTTCGCCAGTATGGAGAACATTTGTGTTCAATTTCGAGTCAATCGGTCAAAAGACGACCGTAACCCTAACCCTAGCCCCATAACCCTAACCCTAGCCCCGTAACCCTAACCCTAACCCTAACCCTAGCCCCAGCCTTAAGCCAGCCTCATGAAACATTGTCCCTCTCACTAAAATATTCACCAAAAATCCAAATTCCACCCGAATCCAATGCGGACTGCTGTGTCTCGTTCAGCCAGTATAGGGCCACATCTGGGAGAAATTTCGAGTCAATCGGTCCAAAGACCTGGAAGCTATTGAAAAAATCGCCCGACGTTTTCATGAAAAAGGCGACTTTTTTCATTAAAATATTCACCAAAAATCCAAATTCCACCCGAATCCAATGCGGACTGCTGTGTCTCGTTCAGCCAGTATAGGGCCACATCTGGGAGAAATTTCGAGTCAATCGGTCCAAAGACCTGGAAGCTATTGAAAAAATCGCCCGACGTTTTCATGAAAAAGGCGACTTTTTTCATTAAAATATTCACCAAAAATCCAAATTCCACCCGAATCCAATGCGGACTGCTGTGTCTCGTTCAGCCAGTATAGGGCCACATCTGGGAGAAATTTCGAGTCAATCGGTCCAAAGACCTGGAAGCTATTGAAAAAATCGCCCGACGTTTTCATGAAAAAGGCGACTTTTTTCATTAAAATATTCACCAAAAATCCAAATTTCACTAAAAATCAATAAAAACTGCTGGTCTTTCTTTCGCCAGTATGGAGAACATTTGTCTTCAATTTCGAGTCAATCGGTCAAAAGACGACCGTAACCCTAACCCTAGCCCCATAACCCTAACCCTAGCCCCGTAACCCTAACCCTAACCCTAACCCTAGCCCCAGCCTTAAGCCAGCCTCATGAAACATTGTCCCTCTCACTAAAATATTCACCAAAAATCCAAATTCCACCCGAATCCAATGCGGACTGCTGTGTCTCGTTCAGCCAGTATAGGGCCACATCTGGGAGAAATTTCGAGTCAATCGGTCCAAAGACCTGGAAGCTATTGAAAAAATCGCCCGATGTTTTCATGAAAAAGGCGACTTTTTTCATTAAAATATTCACCAAAAATCCAAATTTCACTAAAAATCAATAAAAACTGCTGGTCTTTCTTTCGCCAGTATGGAGAACATTTGTGTTCAATTTCGAGTCAATCGGTCAAAAGACGACCGTAACCCTAACCCTAGCCCCATAACCCTAACCCTAGCCCCGTAACCCTAACCCTAACCCTAACCCTAGCCCCAGCCTTAAGCCAGCCTCATGAAACATTGTCCCTGTCACTAAAATATTCACCAAAACTCCAAATTCCACCCGAATCCAATGCGGACTGCTGTGTCTCGTTCAGCCAGTATAGGGCCACATCTGGGAGAAATTTCGAGTCAATCGGTCCAAAGACCTGGAAGCTATTGAAAAAATCGCCCGATGTTTTCATGAAAAAGGCGACTTTTTTCATTAAAATATTCACCAAAAATCCAAATTTCACTAAAAATCAATAAAAACTGCTGGTCTTTCTTTCGCCAGTATGGAGAACATTTGTGTTCAATTTCGAGTCAATCGGTCAAAAGACGACCGTAACCCTAACCCTAGCCCCATAACCCTAACCCTAGCCCCGTAACCCTAACCCTAACCCTAACCCTAGCCCCAGCCTTAAGCCAGCCTCATGAAACATTGTCCCTGTCACTAAAATATTCACCAAAACTCCAAATTCCACCCGAATCCAATGCGGACTGCTGTGTCTCGTTCAGCCAGTATAGGGCCACATCTGGGAGAAATTTCGAGTCAATCGGTCCAAAGACCTGGAAGCTATTGAAAAAATCGCCCGATGTTTTCATGAAAAAGGCGACTTTTTTCATTAAAATATTCACCAAAAATCCAAATTTCACTAAAAATCAATAAAAACTGCTGGTCTTTCTTTCGCCAGTATGGAGAACATTTGTGTTCAATTTCGAGTCAATCGGTCAAAAGACGACCGTAACCCTAACCCTAGCCCCATAACCCTAACCCTAGCCCCGTAACCCTAACCCTAACCCTAACCCTAGCCCCAGCCTTAAGCCAGCCTCATGAAACATTGTCCCTCTCACTAAAATATTCACCAAAAATCCAAATTCCACCCGAATCCAATGCGGACTGCTGTGTCTCGTTCAGCCAGTATAGGGCCACATCTGGGAGAAATTTCGAGTCAATCGGTCCAAAGACCTGGAAGCTATTGAAAAAATCGCCCGACGTTTTCATGAAAAAGGCGACTTTTTTCATTAAAATATTCACCAAAAATCCAAATTCCACCCGAATCCAATGCGGACTGCTGTGTCTCGTTCAGCCAGTATAGGGCCACATCTGGGAGAAATTTCGAGTCAATCGGTCCAAAGACCTGGAAGCTATTGAAAAAATCGCCCGACGTTTTCATGAAAAAGGCGACTTTTTTCATTAAAATATTCACCAAAAATCCAAATTCCACCCGAATCCAATGCGGACTGCTGTGTCTCGTTCAGCCAGTATAGGGCCACATCTGGGAGAAATTTCGAGTCAATCGGTCCAAAGACCTGGAAGCTATTGAAAAAATCGCCCGACGTTTTCATGAAAAAGGCGACTTTTTTCATTAAAATATTCACCAAAAATCCAAATTTCACTAAAAATCAATAAAAACTGCTGGTCTTTCTTTCGCCAGTATGGAGAACATTTGTCTTCAATTTCGAGTCAATCGGTCAAAAGACGACCGTAACCCTAACCCTAGCCCCATAACCCTAACCCTAGCCCCGTAACCCTAACCCTAACCCTAACCCTAGCCCCAGCCTTAAGCCAGCCTCATGAAACATTGTCCCTCTCACTAAAATATTCACCAAAAATCCAAATTCCACCCGAATCCAATGCGGACTGCTGTGTCTCGTTCAGCCAGTATAGGGCCACATCTGGGAGAAATTTCGAGTCAATCGGTCCAAAGACCTGGAAGCTATTGAAAAAATCGCCCGACGTTTTCATGAAAAAGGCGACTTTTTTCATTAAAATATTCACCAAAAATCCAAATTTCACTAAAAATCAATAAAAACTGCTGGTCTTTCTTTCGCCAGTATGGAGAACATTTGTGTTCAATTTCGAGTCAATCGGTCAAAAGACGACCGTAACCCTAACCCTAGCCCCATAACCCTAACCCTAGCCCCGTAACCCTAACCCTAACCCTAGCCCCAGCCTTAAGCCAGCCTCATGAAACATTGTCCCTGTCACTAAAATATTCACCAAAAATCCAAATTCCACCCGAATCCAATGCGGACTGCTGTGTCTCGTTCAGCCAGTATAGGGCCACATCTGGGAGAAATTTCGAGTCAATCGGTCCAAAGACCTGGAAGCTATTGAAAAAATCGCCCGACGTTTTCATGAAAAAGGCGACTTTTTTCATTAAAATATTCACCAAAAATCCAAATTCCACCCGAATCCAATGCGGACTGCTGTGTCTCGTTCAGCCAGTATAGGGCCACATCTGGGAGAAATTTCGAGTCAATCGGTCCAAAGACCTGGAAGCTATTGAAAAAATCGCCCGACGTTTTCATGAAAAAGGCGACTTTTTTCATTAAAATATTCACCAAAAATCCAAATTCCACCCGAATCCAATGCGGACTGCTGTGTCTCGTTCAGCCAGTATAGGGCCACATCTGGGAGAAATTTCGAGTCAATCGGTCCAAAGACCTGGAAGCTATTGAAAAAATCGCCCGACGTTTTCATGAAAAAGGCGACTTTTTTCATTAAAATATTCACCAAAAATCCAAATTCCACCCGAATCCAATGCGGACTGCTGTGTCTCGTTCAGCCAGTATAGGGCCACATCTGGGAGAAATTTCGAGTCAATCGGTCCAAAGACCTGGAAGCTATTGAAAAAATCGCCCGACGTTTTCATGAAAAAGGCGACTTTTTTCATTAAAATATTCACCAAAAATCCAAATTTCACTAAAAATCAATAAAAACTGCTGGTCTTTCTTTCGCCAGTATGGAGAACATTTGTGTTCAATTTCGAGTCAATCGGTCAAAAGACGACCGTAACCCTAACCCTAGCCCCATAACCCTAACCCTAGCCCCGTAACCCTAACCCTAACCCTAACCCTAGCCCCAGCCTTAAGCCAGCCTCATGAAACATTGTCCCTGTCACTAAAATATTCACCAAAAATCCAAATTCCACCCGAATCCAATGCGGACTGCTGTGTCTCGTTCAGCCAGTATAGGGCCACATCTGGGAGAAATTTCGAGTCAATCGGTCCAAAGACCTGGAAGCTATTGAAAAAATCGCCCGACGTTTTCATGAAAAAGGCGACTTTTTTCATTAAAATATTCACCAAAAATCCAAATTTCACTAAAAATCAATAAAAACTGCTGGTCTTTCTTTCGCCAGTATGGAGAACATTTGTGTTCAATTTCGAGTCAATCGGTCAAAAGACGACCGTAACCCTAACCCTAGCCCCATAACCCTAACCCTAGCCCCGTAACCCTAACCCTAACCCTAACCCTAGCCCCAGCCTTAAGCCAGCCTCATGAAACATTGTCCCTCTCACTAAAATATTCACCAAAAATCCAAATTCCACCCGAATCCAATGCGGACTGCTGTGTCTCGTTCAGCCAGTATAGGGCCACACCTGGGAGAAATTTCGAGTCAATCGGTCCAAAGACCTGGAAGCTATTGAAAAAATCGCCCGACGTTTTCATGAAAAAGGCGACTTTTTTCATTAAAATATTCACCAAAAATCCAAATTCCACCCGAATCCAATGCGGACTGCTGTGTCTCGTTCAGCCAGTATAGGGCCACATCTGGGAGAAATTTCGAGTCAATCGGTCCAAAGACCTGGAAGCTATTGAAAAAATCGCCCGACGTTTTCATGAAAAAGGCGACTTTTTTCATTAAAATATTCACCAAAAATCCAAATTCCACCCGAATCCAATGCGGACTGCTGTGTCTCGTTCAGCCAGTATAGGGCCACATCTGGGAGAAATTTCGAGTCAATCGGTCCAAAGACCTGGAAGCTATTGAAAAAATCGCCCGACGTTTTCATGAAAAAGGCGACTTTTTTCATTAAAATATTCACCAAAAATCCAAATTTCACTAAAAATCAATAAAAACTGCTGGTCTTTCTTTCGCCAGTATGGAGAACATTTGTGTTCAATTTCGAGTCAATCGGTCAAAAGACGACCGTAACCCTAACCCTAGCCCCATAACCCTAACCCTAGCCCCGTAACCCTAACCCTAACCCTAGCCCCAGCCTTAAGCCAGCCTCATGAAACATTGTCCCTCTCACTAAAATATTCACCAAAAATCCAAATTCCACCCGAATCCAATGCGGACTGCTGTGTCTCGTTCAGCCAGTATAGGGCCACATCTGGGAGAAATTTCGAGTCAATCGGTCCAAAGACCTGGAAGCTATTGAAAAAATCGCCCGACGTTTTCATGAAAAAGGCGACTTTTTTCATTAAAATATTCACCAAAAATCCAAATTTCACTAAAAATCAATAAAAACTGCTGGTCTTTCTTTCGCCAGTATGGAGAACATTTGTGTTCAATTTCGAGTCAATCGGTCAAAAGACGACCGTAACCCTAACCCTAGCCCCATAACCCTAACCCTAGCCCCGTAACCCTAACCCTAACCCTAGCCCCAGCCTTAAGCCAGCCTCATGAAACATTGTCCCTCTCACTAAAATATTCACCAAAAATCCAAATTCCACCCGAATCCAATGCGGACTGCTGTGTCTCGTTCAGCCAGTATAGGGCCACATCTGGGAGAAATTTCGAGTCAATCGGTCCAAAGACCTGGAAGCTATTGAAAAAATCGCCCGACGTTTTCATGAAAAAGGCGACTTTTTTCATTAAAATATTCACCAAAAATCCAAATTTCACTAAAAATCAATAAAAACTGCTGGTCTTTCTTTCGCCAGTATGGAGAACATTTGTGTTCAATTTCGAGTCAATCGGTCAAAAGACGACCGTAACCCTAACCCTAGCCCCATAACCCTAACCCTAGCCCCGTAACCCTAACCCTAACCCTAACCCTAGCCCCAGCCTTAAGCCAGCCTCATGAAACATTGTCCCTCTCACTAAAATATTCACCAAAAATCCAAATTCCACCCGAATCCAATGCGGACTGCTGTGTCTCGTTCAGCCAGTATAGGGCCACATCTGGGAGAAATTTCGAGTCAATCGGTCCAAAGACCTGGAAGCTATTGAAAAAATCGCCCGACGTTTTCATGAAAAAGGCGACTTTTTTCATTAAAATATTCACCAAAAATCCAAATTCCACCCGAATCCAATGCGGACTGCTGTGTCTCGTTCAGCCAGTATAGGGCCACATCTGGGAGAAATTTCGAGTCAATCGGTCCAAAGACCTGGAAGCTATTGAAAAAATCGCCCGACGTTTTCATGAAAAAGGCGACTTTTTTCATTAAAATATTCACCAAAAATCCAAATTTCACTAAAAATCAATAAAAACTGCTGGTCTTTCTTTCGCCAGTATGGAGAACATTTGTGTTCAATTTCGAGTCAATCGGTCAAAAGACGACCGTAACCCTAACCCTAGCCCCATAACCCTAACCCTAGCCCCGTAACCCTAACCCTAACCCTAACCCTAGGCCCAGCCTTAAGCCAGCCTCATGAAACATTGTCCCTCTCACTAAAATATTCACCAAAAATCCAAATTCCACCCGAATCCAATGCGGACTGCTGTGTCTCGTTCAGCCAGTATAGGGCCACATCTGGGAGAAATTTCGAGTCAATCGGTCCAAAGACCTGGAAGCTATTGAAAAAATCGCCCGACGTTTTCATGAAAAAGGCGACTTTTTTCATTAAAATATTCACCAAAAATCCAAATTTCACTAAAAATCAATAAAAACTGCTGGTCTTTCTTTCGCCAGTATGGAGAACATTTGTGTTCAATTTCGAGTCAATCGGTCAAAAGACGACCGTAACCCTAACCCTAGCCCCATAACCCTAACCCTAGCCCCGTAACCCTAACCCTAACCCTAACCCTAGCCCCAGCCTTAAGCCAGCCTCATGAAACATTGTCCCTCTCACTAAAATATTCACCAAAAATCCAAATTCCACCCGAATCCAATGCGGACTGCTGTGTCTCGTTCAGCCAGTATAGGGCCACATCTGGGAGAAATTTCGAGTCAATCGGTCCAAAGACCTGGAAGCTATTGAAAAAATCGCCCGACGTTTTCATGAAAAAGGCGACTTTTTTCATTAAAATATTCACCAAAAATCCAAATTCCACCCGAATCCAATGCGGACTGCTGTGTCTCGTTCAGCCAGTATAGGGCCACATCTGGGAGAAATTTCGAGTCAATCGGTCCAAAGACCTGGAAGCTATTGAAAAAATCGCCCGACGTTTTCATGAAAAAGGCGACTTTTTTCATTAAAATATTCACCAAAAATCCAAATTTCACTAAAAATCAATAAAAACTGCTGGTCTTTCTTTCGCCAGTATGGAGAACATTTGTGTTCAATTTCGAGTCAATCGGTCAAAAGACGACCGTAACCCTAACCCTAGCCCCATAACCCTAACCCTAGCCCCGTAACCCTAACCCTAACCCTAACCCTAGCCCCAGCCTTAAGCCAGCCTCATGAAACATTGTCCCTCTCACTAAAATATTCACCAAAAATCCAAATTCCACCCGAATCCAATGCGGACTGCTGTGTCTCGATCAGCCAGTATAGGGCCACATCTGGGAGAAATTTCGAGTCAATCGGTCCAAAGACCTGGAAGCTATTGAAAAAATCGCCCGACGTTTTCATGAAAAAGGCGACTTTTTTCATTAAAATATTCACCAAAAATCCAAATTCCACCCGAATCCAATGCGGACTGCTGTGTCTCGTTCAGCCAGTATAGGGCCACATCTGGGAGAAATTTCGAGTCAATCGGTCCAAAGACCTGGAAGCTATTGAAAAAATCGCCCGACGTTTTCATGAAAAAGGCGACTTTTTTCATTAAAATATTCACCAAAAATCCAAATTCCACCCGAATCCAATGCGGACTGCTGTGTCTCGTTCAGCCAGTATAGGGCCACATCTGGGAGAAATTTCGAGTCAATCGGTCCAAAGACCTGGAAGCTATTGAAAAAATCGCCCGACGTTTTCATGAAAAAGGCGACTTTTTTCATTAAAATATTCACCAAAAATCCAAATTTCACTAAAAATCAATAAAAACTGCTGGTCTTTCTTTCGCCAGTATGGAGAACATTTGTGTTCAATTTCGAGTCAATCGGTCAAAAGACGACCGTAACCCTAACCCTAGCCCCATAACCCTAACCCTAGCCCCGTAACCCTAACCCTAACCCTAACCCTAGGCCCAGCCTTAAGCCAGCCTCATGAAACATTGTCCCTCTCACTAAAATATTCACCAAAAATCCAAATTCCACCCGAATCCAATGCGGACTGCTGTGTCTCGTTCAGCCAGTATAGGGCCACATCTGGGAGAAATTTCGAGTCAATCGGTCCAAAGACCTGGAAGCTATTGAAAAAATCGCCCGACGTTTTCATGAAAAAGGCGACTTTTTTCATTAAAATATTCACCAAAAATCCAAATTTCACTAAAAATCAATAAAAACTGCTGGTCTTTCTTTCGCCAGTATGGAGAACATTTGTGTTCAATTTCGAGTCAATCGGTCAAAAGACGACCGTAACCCTAACCCTAGCCCCATAACCCTAACCCTAGCCCCGTAACCCTAACCCTAACCCTAACCCTAGCCCCAGCCTTAAGCCAGCCTCATGAAACATTGTCCCTCTCACTAAAATATTCACCAAAAATCCAAATTCCACCCGAATCCAATGCGGACTGCTGTGTCTCGTTCAGCCAGTATAGGGCCACATCTGGGAGAAATTTCGAGTCAATCGGTCCAAAGACCTGGAAGCTATTGAAAAAATCGCCCGACGTTTTCATGAAAAAGGCGACTTTTTTCATTAAAATATTCACCAAAAATCCAAATTCCACCCGAATCCAATGCGGACTGCTGTGTCTCGTTCAGCCAGTATAGGGCCACATCTGGGAGAAATTTCGAGTCAATCGGTCCAAAGACCTGGAAGCTATTGAAAAAATCGCCCGACGTTTTCATGAAAAAGGCGACTTTTTTCATTAAAATATTCACCAAAAATCCAAATTTCACTAAAAATCAATAAAAACTGCTGGTCTTTCTTTCGCCAGTATGGAGAACATTTGTGTTCAATTTCGAGTCAATCGGTCAAAAGACGACCGTAACCCTAACCCTAGCCCCATAACCCTAACCCTAGCCCCGTAACCCTAACCCTAACCCTAACCCTAGCCCCAGCCTTAAGCCAGCCTCATGAAACATTGTCCCTCTCCCTAAAATATTCACCAAAAATCCAAATTCCACCCGAATCCAATGCGGACTGCTGTGTCTCGTTCAGCCAGTATAGGGCCACATCTGGGAGAAATTTCGAGTCAATCGGTCCAAAGACCTGGAAGCTATTGAAAAAATCGCCCGATGTTTTCATGAAAAAGGCGACTTTTTTCATTAAAATATTCACCAAAAATCCAAATTTCACTAAAAATCAATAAAAACTGCTGGTCTTTCTTTCGCCAGTATGGAGAACATTTGTGTTCAATTTCGAGTCAATCGGTCAAAAGACGACCGTAACCCTAACCCTAGCCCCATAACCCTAACCCTAGCCCCGTAACCCTAACCCTAACCCTAGCCCCAGCCTTAAGCCAGCCTCATGAAACATTGTCCCTGTCACTAAAATATTCACCAAAAATCCAAATTCCACCCGAATCCAATGCGGACTGCTGTGTCTCGTTCAGCCAGTATAGGGCCACATCTGGGAGAAATTTCGAGTCAATCGGTCCAAAGACCTGGAAGCTATTGAAAAAATCGCCCGACGTTTTCATGAAAAAGGCGACTTTTTTCATTAAAATATTCACCAAAAATCCAAATTCCACCCGAATCCAATGCGGACTGCTGTGTCTCGTTCAGCCAGTATAGGGCCACATCTGGGAGAAATTTCGAGTCAATCGGTCCAAAGACCTGGAAGCTATTGAAAAAATCGCCCGACGTTTTCATGAAAAAGGCGACTTTTTTCATTAAAATATTCACCAAAAATCCAAATTCCACCCGAATCCAATGCGGACTGCTGTGTCTCGTTCAGCCAGTATAGGGCCACATCTGGGAGAAATTTCGAGTCAATCGGTCCAAAGACCTGGAAGGTATTGAAAAAATCGCCCGATGTTTTCATGAAAAAGGCGACTTTTTTCATTAAAATATTCACCAAAAATCCAAATTTCACTAAAAATCAATAAAAACTGCTGGTCTTTCTTTCGCCAGTATGGAGAACATTTGTGTTCAATTTCGAGTCAATCGGTCAAAAGACGACCGTAACCCTAACCCTAGCCCCAAAACCCTAACCCTAGCCCCGTAACCCTAACCCTAACCCTAACCCTAGCCCCAGCCTTAAGCCAGCCTCATGAAACATTGTCCCTCTCACTAAAATATTCACCAAAAATCCAAATTCCACCCGAATCCAATGCGGACTGCTGTGTCTCGATCAGCCAGTATAGGGCCACATCTGGGAGAAATTTCGAGTCAATCGGTCCAAAGACCTGGAAGCTATTGAAAAAATCGCCCGACGTTTTCATGAAAAAGGCGACTTTTTTCATTAAAATATTCACCAAAAATCCAAATTCCACCCGAATCCAATGCGGACTGCTGTGTCTCGTTCAGCCAGTATAGGGCCACATCTGGGAGAAATTTCGAGTCAATCGGTCCAAAGACCTGGAAGCTATTGAAAAAATCGCCCGACGTTTTCATGAAAAAGGCGACTTTTTTCATTAAAATATTCACCAAAAATCCAAATTCCACCCGAATCCAATGCGGACTGCTGTGTCTCGTTCAGCCAGTATAGGGCCACATCTGGGAGAAATTTCGAGTCAATCGGTCCAAAGACCTGGAAGCTATTGAAAAAATCGCCCGACGTTTTCATGAAAAAGGCGACTTTTTTCATTAAAATATTCACCAAAAATCCAAATTTCACTAAAAATCAATAAAAACTGCTGGTCTTTCTTTCGCCAGTATGGAGAACATTTGTGTTCAATTTCGAGTCAATCGGTCAAAAGACGACCGTAACCCTAACCCTAGCCCCATAACCCTAACCCTAGCCCCGTAACCCTAACCCTAACCCTAGCCCCAGCCTTAAGCCAGCCTCATGAAACATTGTCCCTCTCACTAAAATATTCACCAAAAATCCAAATTCCACCCGAATCCAATGCGGACTGCTGTGTCTCGTTCAGCCAGTATAGGGCCACATCTGGGAGAAATTTCGAGTCAATCGGTCCAAAGACCTGGAAGCTATTGAAAAAATCGCCCGACGTTTTCATGAAAAAGGCGACTTTTTTCATTAAAATATTCACCAAAAATCCAAATTCCACCCGAATCCAATGCGGACTGCTGTGTCTCGTTCAGCCAGTATAGGGCCACATCTGGGAGAAATTTCGAGTCAATCGGTCCAAAGACCTGGAAGCTATTGAAAAAATCGCCCGACGTTTTCATGAAAAAGGCGACTTTTTTCATTAAAATATTCACCAAAAATCCAAATTTCACTAAAAATCAATAAAAACTGCTGGTCTTTCTTTCGCCAGTATGGAGAACATTTGTCTTCAATTTCGAGTCAATCGGTCAAAAGACGACCGTAACCCTAACCCTAGCCCCATAACCCTAACCCTAACCCTAGCCCCAGCCTTAAGCCAGCCTCATGAAACATTGTCCCTCTCACTAAAATATTCACCAAAAATCCAAATTCCACCCGAATCCAATGCGGACTGCTGTGTCTCGTTCAGCCAGTATAGGGCCACATCTGGGAGAAATTTCGAGTCAATCGGTCCAAAGACCTGGAAGCTATTGAAAAAATCGCCCGATGTTTTCATGAAAAAGGCGACTTTTTTCATTAAAATATTCACCAAAAATCCAAATTTCACTAAAAATCAATAAAAACTGCTGGTCTTTCTTTCGCCAGTATGGAGAACATTTGTGTTCAATTTCGAGTCAATCGGTCAAAAGACGACCGTAACCCTAACCCTAGCCCCATAACCCTAACCCTAGCCCCGTAACCCTAACCCTAACCCTAGCCCCAGCCTTAAGCCAGCCTCATGAAACATTGTCCCTGTCACTAAAATATTCACCAAAAATCCAAATTCCACCCGAATCCAATGCGGACTGCTGTGTCTCGTTCAGCCAGTATAGGGCCACATCTGGGAGAAATTTCGAGTCAATCGGTCCAAAGACCTGGAAGCTATTGAAAAAATCGCCCGACGTTTTCATGAAAAAGGCGACTTTTTTCATTAAAATATTCACCAAAAATCCAAATTCCACCCGAATCCAATGCGGACTGCTGTGTCTCGTTCAGCCAGTATAGGGCCACATCTGGGAGAAATTTCGAGTCAATCGGTCCAAAGACCTGGAAGCTATTGAAAAAATCGCCCGACGTTTTCATGAAAAAGGCGACTTTTTTCATTAAAATATTCACCAAAAATCCAAATTTCACTAAAAATCAATAAAAACTGCTGGTCTTTCTTTCGCCAGTATGGAGAACATTTGTGTTCAATTTCGAGTCAATCGGTCAAAAGACGACCGTAACCCTAACCCTAGCCCCATAACCCTAACCCTAGCCCCGTAACCCTAACCCTAACCCTAACCCTAGCCCCAGCCTTAAGCCAGCCTCATGAAACATTGTCCCTCTCACTAAAATATTCACCAAAAATCCAAATTCCACCCGAATCCAATGCGGACTGCTGTGTCTCGTTCAGCCAGTATAGGGCCACATCTGGGAGAAATTTCGAGTCAATCGGTCCAAAGACCTGGAAGCTATTGAAAAAATCGCCCGATGTTTTCATGAAAAAGGCGACTTTTTTCATTAAAATATTCACCAAAAATCCAAATTTCACTAAAAATCAATAAAAACTGCTGGTCTTTCTTTCGCCAGTATGGAGAACATTTGTGTTCAATTTCGAGTCAATCGGTCAAAAGACGACCGTAACCCTAACCCTAGCCCCATAACCCTAACCCTAGCCCCGTAACCCTAACCCTAACCCTAGCCCCAGCCTTAAGCCAGCCTCATGAAACATTGTCCCTGTCACTAAAATATTCACCAAAAATCCAAATTCCACCCGAATCCAATGCGGACTGCTGTGTCTCGTTCAGCCAGTATAGGGCCACATCTGGGAGAAATTTCGAGTCAATCGGTCCAAAGACCTGGAAGCTATTGAAAAAATCGCCCGACGTTTTCATGAAAAAGGCGACTTTTTTCATTAAAATATTCACCAAAAATCCAAATTCCACCCGAATCCAATGCGGACTGCTGTGTCTCGTTCAGCCAGTATAGGGCCACATCTGGGAGAAATTTCGAGTCAATCGGTCCAAAGACCTGGAAGCTATTGAAAAAATCGCCCGACGTTTTCATGAAAAAGGCGACTTTTTTCATTAAAATATTCACCAAAAATCCAAATTTCACTAAAAATCAATAAAAACTGCTGGTCTTTCTTTCGCCAGTATGGAGAACATTTGTGTTCAATTTCGAGTCAATCGGTCAAAAGACGACCGTAACCCTAACCCTAGCCCCATAACCCTAACCCTAGCCCCGTAACCCTAACCCTAACCCTAACCCTAGCCCCAGCCTTAAGCCAGCCTCATGAAACATTGTCCCTCTCACTAAAATATTCACCAAAAATCCAAATTCCACCCGAATCCAATGCGGACTGCTGTGTCTCGTTCAGCCAGTATAGGGCCACATCTGGGAGAAATTTCGAGTCAATCGGTCCAAAGACCTGGAAGCTATTGAAAAAATCGCCCGATGTTTTCATGAAAAAGGCGACTTTTTTCATTAAAATATTCACCAAAAATCCAAATTTCACTAAAAATCAATAAAAACTGCTGGTCTTTCTTTCGCCAGTATGGAGAACATTTGTGTTCAATTTCGAGTCAATCGGTCAAAAGACGACCGTAACCCTAACCCTAGCCCCATAACCCTAACCCTAGCCCCGTAACCCTAACCCTAACCCTAACCCTAGCCCCAGCCTTAAGCCAGCCTCATGAAACATTGTCCCTCTCACTAAAATATTCACCAAAAATCCAAATTCCACCCGAATCCAATGCGGACTGCTGTGTCTCGTTCAGCCAGTATAGGGCCACATCTGGGAGAAATTTCGAGTCAATCGGTCCAAAGACCTGGAAGCTATTGAAAAAATCGCCCGACGTTTTCATGAAAAAGGCGACTTTTTTCATTAAAATATTCACCAAAAATCCAAATTCCACCCGAATCCAATGCGGACTGCTGTGTCTCGTTCAGCCAGTATAGGGCCACATCTGGGAGAAATTTCGAGTCAATCGGTCCAAAGACCTGGAAGCTATTGAAAAAATCGCCCGACGTTTTCATGAAAAAGGCGACTTTTTTCATTAAAATATTCACCAAAAATCCAAATTTCACTAAAAATCAATAAAAACTGCTGGTCTTTCTTTCGCCAGTATGGAGAACATTTGTCTTCAATTTCGAGTCAATCGGTCAAAAGACGACCGTAACCCTAACCCTAGCCCCATAACCCTAACCCTAGCCCCGTAACCCTAACCCTAACCCTAACCCTAGCCCCAGCCTTAAGCCAGCCTCATGAAACATTGTCCCTCTCACTAAAATATTCACCAAAAATCCAAATTCCACCCGAATCCAATGCGGACTGCTGTGTCTCGTTCAGCCAGTATAGGGCCACATCTGGGAGAAATTTCGAGTCAATCGGTCCAAAGACCTGGAAGCTATTGAAAAAATCGCCCGACGTTTTCATGAAAAAGGCGACTTTTTTCATTAAAATATTCACCAAAAATCCAAATTTCACTAAAAATCAATAAAAACTGCTGGTCTTTCTTTCGCCAGTATGGAGAACATTTGTGTTCAATTTCGAGTCAATCGGTCAAAAGACGACCGTAACCCTAACCCTAGCCCCATAACCCTAACCCTAGCCCCGTAACCCTAACCCTAACCCTAGCCCCAGCCTTAAGCCAGCCTCATGAAACATTGTCCCTCTCACTAAAATATTCACCAAAAATCCAAATTCCACCCGAATCCAATGCGGACTGCTGTGTCTCGTTCAGCCAGTATAGGGCCACATCTGGGAGAAATTTCGAGTCAATCGGTCCAAAGACCTGGAAGCTATTGAAAAAATCGCCCGACGTTTTCATGAAAAAGGCGACTTTTTTCATTAAAATATTCACCAAAAATCCAAATTCCACCCGAATCCAATGCGGACTGCTGTGTCTCGTTCAGCCAGTATAGGGCCACATCTGGGAGAAATTTCGAGTCAATCGGTCCAAAGACCTGGAAGCTATTGAAAAAATCGCCCGACGTTTTCATGAAAAAGGCGACTTTTTTCATTAAAATATTCACCAAAAATCCAAATTCCACCCGAATCCAATGCGGACTGCTGTGTCTCGTTCAGCCAGTATAGGGCCACATCTGGGAGAAATTTCGAGTCAATCGGTCCAAAGACCTGGAAGCTATTGAAAAAATCGCCCGACGTTTTCATGAAAAAGGCGACTTTTTTCATTAAAATATTCACCAAAAATCCAAATTTCACTAAAAATCAATAAAAACTGCTGGTCTTTCTTTCGCCAGTATGGAGAACATTTGTGTTCAATTTCGAGTCAATCGGTCAAAAGACGACCGTAACCCTAACCCTAGCCCCATAACCCTAACCCTAGCCCCGTAACCCTAACCCTAACCCTAACCCTAGCCCCAGCCTTAAGCCAGCCTCATGAAACATTGTCCCTGTCACTAAAATATTCACCAAAAATCCAAATTCCACCCGAATCCAATGCGGACTGCTGTGTCTCGTTCAGCCAGTATAGGGCCACATCTGGGAGAAATTTCGAGTCAATCGGTCCAAAGACCTGGAAGCTATTGAAAAAATCGCCCGACGTTTTCATGAAAAAGGCGACTTTTTTCATTAAAATATTCACCAAAAATCCAAATTCCACCCGAATCCAATGCGGACTGCTGTGTCTCGTTCAGCCAGTATAGGGCCACATCTGGGAGAAATTTCGAGTCAATCGGTCCAAAGACCTGGAAGCTATTGAAAAAATCGCCCGACGTTTTCATGAAAAAGGCGACTTTTTTCATTAAAATATTCACCAAAAATCCAAATTTCACTAAAAATCAATAAAAACTGCTGGTCTTTCTTTCGCCAGTATGGAGAACATTTGTGTTCAATTTCGAGTCAATCGGTCAAAAGACGACCGTAACCCTAACCCTAGCCCCATAACCCTAACCCTAGCCCCGTAACCCTAACCCTAACCCTAACCCTAGCCCCAGCCTTAAGCCAGCCTCATGAAACATTGTCCCTCTCACTAAAATATTCACCAAAAATCCAAATTCCACCCGAATCCAATGCGGACTGCTGTGTCTCGTTCAGCCAGTATAGGGCCACACCTGGGAGAAATTTCGAGTCAATCGGTCCAAAGACCTGGAAGCTATTGAAAAAATCGCCCGACGTTTTCATGAAAAAGGCGACTTTTTTCATTAAAATATTCACCAAAAATCCAAATTCCACCCGAATCCAATGCGGACTGCTGTGTCTCGTTCAGCCAGTATAGGGCCACATCTGGGAGAAATTTCGAGTCAATCGGTCCAAAGACCTGGAAGCTATTGAAAAAATCGCCCGACGTTTTCATGAAAAAGGCGACTTTTTTCATTAAAATATTCACCAAAAATCCAAATTCCACCCGAATCCAATGCGGACTGCTGTGTCTCGTTCAGCCAGTATAGGGCCACATCTGGGAGAAATTTCGAGTCAATCGGTCCAAAGACCTGGAAGCTATTGAAAAAATCGCCCGACGTTTTCATGAAAAAGGCGACTTTTTTCATTAAAATATTCACCAAAAATCCAAATTTCACTAAAAATCAATAAAAACTGATGGTCTTTCTTTCGCCAGTATGGAGAACATTTGTGTTCAATTTCGAGTCAATCGGTCAAAAGACGACCGTAACCCTAACCCTAGCCCCATAACCCTAACCCTAGCCCCGTAACCCTAACCCTAACCCTAGCCCCAGCCTTAAGCCAGCCTCATGAAACATTGTCCCTCTCACTAAAATATTCACCAAAAATCCAAATTCCACCCGAATCCAATGCGGACTGCTGTGTCTCGTTCAGCCAGTATAGGGCCACATCTGGGAGAAATTTCGAGTCAATCGGTCCAAAGACCTGGAAGCTATTGAAAAAATCGCCCGACGTTTTCATGAAAAAGGCGACTTTTTTCATTAAAATATTCACCAAAAATCCAAATTCCACCCGAATCCAATGCGGACTGCTGTGTCTCGTTCAGCCAGTATAGGGCCACATCTGGGAGAAATTTCGAGTCAATCGGTCCAAAGACCTGGAAGCTATTGAAAAAATCGCCCGACGTTTTCATGAAAAAGGCGACTTTTTTCATTAAAATATTCACCAAAAATCCAAATTCCACCCGAATCCAATGCGGACTGCTGTGTCTCGTTCAGCCAGTATAGGGCCACATCTGGGAGAAATTTCGAGTCAATCGGTCCAAAGACCTGGAAGCTATTGAAAAAATCGCCCGACGTTTTCATGAAAAAGGCGACTTTTTTCATTAAAATATTCACCAAAAATCCAAATTTCACTAAAAATCAATAAAAACTGCTGGTCTTTCTTTCGCCAGTATGGAGAACATTTGTGTTCAATTTCGAGTCAATCGGTCAAAAGACGACCGTAACCCTAACCCTAGCCCCATAACCCTAACCCTAGCCCCGTAACCCTAACCCTAACCCTAACCCTAGCCCCAGCCTTAAGCCAGCCTCATGAAACATTGTCCCTGTCACTAAAATATTCACCAAAAATCCAAATTCCACCCGAATCCAATGCGGACTGCTGTGTCTCGTTCAGCCAGTATAGGGCCACATCTGGGAGAAATTTCGAGTCAATCGGTCCAAAGACCTGGAAGCTATTGAAAAAATCGCCCGACGTTTTCATGAAAAAGGCGACTTTTTTCATTAAAATATTCACCAAAGATCCAAATTCCACCCGAATCCAATGCGGACTGCTGTGTCTCGTTCAGCCAGTATAGGGCCACATCTGGGAGAAATTTCGAGTCAATCGGTCCAAAGACCTGGAAGCTATTGAAAAAATCGCCCGACGTTTTCATGAAAAAGGCGACTTTTTTCATTAAAATATTCACCAAAAATCCAAATTCCACCCGAATCCAATGCGGACTGCTGTGTCTCGTTCAGCCAGTATAGGGCCACATCTGGGAGAAATTTCGAGTCAATCGGTCCAAAGACCTGGAAGCTATTGAAAAAATCGCCCGACGTTTTCATGAAAAAGGCGACTTTTTTCATTAAAATATTCACCAAAAATCCAAATTTCACTAAAAATCAATAAAAACTGCTGGTCTTTCTTTCGCCAGTATGGAGAACATTTGTGTTCAATTTCGAGTCAATCGGTCAAAAGACGACCGTAACCCTAACCCTAGCCCCATAACCCTAACCCTAGCCCCGTAACCCTAACCCTAACCCTAACCCTAGCCCCAGCCTTAAGCCAGCCTCATGAAACATTGTCCCTCTCACTAAAATATTCACCAAAAATCCAAATTCCACCCGAATCCAATGCGGACTGCTGTGTCTCGTTCAGCCAGTATAGGGCCACATCTGGGAGAAATTTCGAGTCAATCGGTCCAAAGACCTGGAAGCTATTGAAAAAATCGCCCGACGTTTTCATGAAAAAGGCGACTTTTTTCATTAAAATATTCACCAAAAATCCAAATTCCACCCGAATCCAATGCGGACTGCTGTGTCTCGTTCAGCCAGTATAGGGCCACATCTGGGAGAAATTTCGAGTCAATCGGTCCAAAGACCTGGAAGCTATTGAAAAAATCGCCCGACGTTTTCATGAAAAAGGCGACTTTTTTCATTAAAATATTCACCAAAAATCCAAATTCCACCCGAATCCAATGCGGACTGCTGTGTCTCGTTCAGCCAGTATAGGGCCACATCTGGGAGAAATTTCGAGTCAATCGGTCCAAAGACCTGGAAGCTATTGAAAAAATCGCCCGACGTTTTCATGAAAAAGGCGACTTTTTTCATTAAAATATTCACCAAAAATCCAAATTTCACTAAAAATCAATAAAAACTGCTGGTCTTTCTTTCGCCAGTATGGAGAACATTTGTGTTCAATTTCGAGTCAATCGGTCAAAAGACGACCGTAACCCTAACCCTAGCCCCATAACCCTAACCCTAGCCCCGTAACCCTAACCCTAACCCTAACCCTAGCCCCAGCCTTAAGCCAGCCTCATGAAACATTGTCCCTGTCACTAAAATATTCACCAAAAATCCAAATTCCACCCGAATCCAATGCGGACTGCTGTGTCTCGTTCAGCCAGTATAGGGCCACATCTGGGAGAAATTTCGAGTCAATCGGTCCAAAGACCTGGAAGCTATTGAAAAAATCGCCCGACGTTTTCATGAAAAAGGCGACTTTTTTCATTAAAATATTCACCAAAAATCCAAATTCCACCCGAATCCAATGCGGACTGCTGTGTCTCGTTCAGCCAGTATAGGGCCACATCTGGGAGAAATTTCGAGTCAATCGGTCCAAAGACCTGGAAGCTATTGAAAAAATCGCCCGACGTTTTCATGAAAAAGGCGACTTTTTTCATTAAAATATTCACCAAAAATCCAAATTCCACCCGAATCCAATGCGGACTGCTGTGTCTCGTTCAGCCAGTATAGGGCCACATCTGGGAGAAATTTCGAGTCAATCGGTCCAAAGACCTGGAAGCTATTGAAAAAATCGCCCGACGTTTTCATGAAAAAGGCGACTTTTTTCATTAAAATATTCACCAAAAATCCAAATTTCACTAAAAATCAATAAAAACTGCTGGTCTTTCTTTCGCCAGTATGGAGAACATTTGTGTTCAATTTCGAGTCAATCGGTCAAAAGACGACCGTAACCCTAACCCTAGCCCCATAACCCTAACCCTAGCCCCGTAACCCTAACCCTAACCCTAACCCTAGCCCCAGCCTTAAGCCAGCCTCATGAAACATTGTCCCTGTCACTAAAATATTCACCAAAAATCCAAATTCCACCCGAATCCAATGCGGACTGCTGTGTCTCGTTCAGCCAGTATAGGGCCACATCTGGGAGAAATTTCGAGTCAATCGGTCCAAAGACCTGGAAGCTATTGAAAAAATCGCCCGACGTTTTCATGAAAAAGGCGACTTTTTTCATTAAAATATTCACCAAAAATCCAAATTCCACCCGAATCCAATGCGGACTGCTGTGTCTCGTTCAGCCAGTATAGGGCCACATCTGGGAGAAATTTCGAGTCAATCGGTCCAAAGACCTGGAAGCTATTGAAAAAATCGCCCGACGTTTTCATGAAAAAGGCGACTTTTTTCATTAAAATATTCACCAAAAATCCAAATTTCACTAAAAATCAATAAAAACTGCTGGTCTTTCTTTCGCCAGTATGGAGAACATTTGTGTTCAATTTCGAGTCAATCGGTCAAAAGACGACCGTAACCCTAACCCTAGCCCCATAACCCTAACCCTAGCCCCGTAACCCTAACCCTAACCCTAACCCTAGCCCCAGCCTTAAGCCAGCCTCATGAAACATTGTCCCTCTCACTAAAATATTCACCAAAAATCCAAATTCCACCCGAATCCAATGCGGACTGCTGTGTCTCGTTCAGCCAGTATAGGGCCACATCTGGGAGAAATTTCGAGTCAATCGGTCCAAAGACCTGGAAGCTATTGAAAAAATCGCCCGACGTTTTCATGAAAAAGGCGACTTTTTTCATTAAAATATTCACCAAAAATCCAAATTTCACTAAAAATCAATAAAAACTGCTGGTCTTTCTTTCGCCAGTATGGAGAACATTTGTGTTCAATTTCGAGTCAATCGGTCAAAAGACGACCGTAACCCTAACCCTAGCCCCATAACCCTAACCCTAGCCCCGTAACCCTAACCCTAACCCTAACCCTAGCCCCAGCCTTAAGCCAGCCTCATGAAACATTGTCCCTCTCACTAAAATATTCACCAAAAATCCAAATTCCACCCGAATCCAATGCGGACTGCTGTGTCTCGTTCAGCCAGTATAGGGCCACACCTGGGAGAAATTTCGAGTCAATCGGTCCAAAGACCTGGAAGCTATTGAAAAAATCGCCCGACGTTTTCATGAAAAAGGCGACTTTTTTCATTAAAATATTCACCAAAAATCCAAATTCCACCCGAATCCAATGTGGACTGCTGTGTCTCGTTCAGCCAGTATAGGGCCACATCTGGGAGAAATTTCGAGTCAATCGGTCCAAAGACCTGGAAGCTATTGAAAAAATCGCCCGACGTTTTCATGAAAAAGGCGACTTTTTTCATTAAAATATTCACCAAAAATCCAAATTCCACCCGAATCCAATGCGGACTGCTGTGTCTCGTTCAGCCAGTATAGGGCCACATCTGGGAGAAATTTCGAGTCAATCGGTCCAAAGACCTGGAAGCTATTGAAAAAATCGCCCGACGTTTTCATGAAAAAGGCGACTTTTTTCATTAAAATATTCACCAAAAATCCAAATTTCACTAAAAATCAATAAAAACTGCTGGTCTTTCTTTCGCCAGTATGGAGAACATTTGTGTTCAATTTCGAGTCAATCGGTCAAAAGACGACCGTAACCCTAACCCTAGCCCCATAACCCTAACCCTAGCCCCGTAACCCTAACCCTAACCCTAACCCTAGCCCCAGCCTTAAGCCAGCCTCATGAAACATTGTCCCTCTCACTAAAATATTCACCAAAAATCCAAATTCCACCCGAATCCAATGCGGACTGCTGTGTCTCGTTCAGCCAGTATAGGGCCACACCTGGGAGAAATTTCGAGTCAATCGGTCCAAAGACCTGGAAGCTATTGAAAAAATCGCCCGACGTTTTCATGAAAAAGGCGACTTTTTTCATTAAAATATTCACCAAAAATCCAAATTCCACCCGAATCCAATGCGGACTGCTGTGTCTCGTTCAGCCAGTATAGGGCCACATCTGGGAGAAATTTCGAGTCAATCGGTCCAAAGACCTGGAAGCTATTGAAAAAATCGCCCGACGTTTTCATGAAAAAGGCGACTTTTTTCATTAAAATATTCACCAAAAATCCAAATTCCACCCGAATCCAATGCGGACTGCTGTGTCTCGTTCAGCCAGTATAGGGCCACATCTGGGAGAAATTTCGAGTCAATCGGTCCAAAGACCTGGAAGCTATTGAAAAAATCGCCCGACGTTTTCATGAAAAAGGCGACTTTTTTCATTAAAATATTCACCAAAAATCCAAATTTCACTAAAAATCAATAAAAACTGCTGGTCTTTCTTTCGCCAGTATGGAGAACATTTGTGTTCAATTTCGAGTCAATCGGTCAAAAGACGACCGTAACCCTAACCCTAGCCCCATAACCCTAACCCTAGCCCCGTAACCCTAACCCTAACCCTAGCCCCAGCCTTAAGCCAGCCTCATGAAACATTGTCCCTCTCACTAAAATATTCACCAAAAATCCAAATTCCACCCGAATCCAATGCGGACTGCTGTGTCTCGTTCAGCCAGTATAGGGCCACATCTGGGAGAAATTTCGAGTCAATCGGTCCAAAGACCTGGAAGCTATTGAAAAAATCGCCCGACGTTTTCATGAAAAAGGCGACTTTTTTCATTAAAATATTCACCAAAAATCCAAATTTCACTAAAAATCAATAAAAACTGCTGGTCTTTCTTTCGCCAGTATGGAGAACATTTGTGTTCAATTTCGAGTCAATGGGTCAAAAGACGACCGTAACCCTAACCCTAGCCCCATAACCCTAACCCTAGCCCCGTAACCCTAACCCTAACCCTAACCCTAGCCCCAGCCTTAAGCCAGCCTCATGAAACATTGTCCCTCTCACTAAAATATTCACCAAAAATCCAAATTCCACCCGAATCCAATGCGGACTGCTGTGTCTCGTTCAGCCAGTATAGGGCCACATCTGGGAGAAATTTCGAGTCAATCGGTCCAAAGACCTGGAAGCTATTGAAAAAATCGCCCGACGTTTTCATGAAAAAGGCGACTTTTTTCATTAAAATATTCACCAAAAATCCAAATTCCACCCGAATCCAATGCGGACTGCTGTGTCTCGTTCAGCCAGTATAGGGCCACATCTGGGAGAAATTTCGAGTCAATCGGTCCAAAGACCTGGAAGCTATTGAAAAAATCGCCCGACGTTTTCATGAAAAAGGCGACTTTTTTCATTAAAATATTCACCAAAAATCCAAATTTCACTAAAAATCAATAAAAACTGCTGGTCTTTCTTTCGCCAGTATGGAGAACATTTGTGTTCAATTTCGAGTCAATCGGTCAAAAGACGACCGTAACCCTAACCCTAGCCCCATAACCCTAACCCTAGCCCCGTAACCCTAACCCTAACCCTAACCCTAGCCCCAGCCTTAAGCCAGCCTCATGAAACATTGTCCCTCTCACTAAAATATTCACCAAAAATCCAAATTCCACCCGAATCCAATGCGGACTGCTGTGTCTCGTTCAGCCAGTATAGGGCCACATCTGGGAGAAATTTCGAGTCAATCGGTCCAAAGACCTGGAAGCTATTGAAAAAATCGCCCGACGTTTTCATGAAAAAGGCGACTTTTTTCATTAAAATATTCACCAAAAATCCAAATTTCACTAAAAATCAATAAAAACTGCTGGTCTTTCTTTCGCCAGTATGGAGAACATTTGTGTTCAATTTCGAGTCAATCGGTCAAAAGACGACCGTAACCCTAACCCTAGCCCCATAACCCTAACCCTAGCCCCGTAACCCTAACCCTAACCCTAACCCTAGCCCCAGCCTTAAGCCAGCCTCATGAAACATTGTCCCTCTCACTAAAATATTCACCAAAAATCCAAATTCCACCCGAATCCAATGCGGACTGCTGTGTCTCGTTCAGCCAGTATAGGGCCACATCTGGGAGAAATTTCGAGTCAATCGGTCCAAAGACCTGGAAGCTATTGAAAAAATCGCCCGACGTTTTCATGAAAAAGGCGACTTTTTTCATTAAAATATTCACCAAAAATCCAAATTCCACCCGAATCCAATGCGGACTGCTGTGTCTCGTTCAGCCAGTATAGGGCCACATCTGGGAGAAATTTCGAGTCAATCGGTCCAAAGACCTGGAAGCTATTGAAAAAATCGCCCGACGTTTTCATGAAAAAGGCGACTTTTTTCATTAAAATATTCACCAAAAATCCAAATTTCACTAAAAATCAATAAAAACTGCTGGTCTTTCTTTCGCCAGTATGGAGAACATTTGTGTTCAATTTCGAGTCAATCGGTCAAAAGACGACCGTAACCCTAACCCTAGCCCCATAACCCTAACCCTAGCCCCGTAACCCTAACCCTAACCCTAACCCTAGCCCCAGCCTTAAGCCAGCCTCATGAAACATTGTCCCTCTCACTAAAATATTCACCAAAAATCCAAATTCCACCCGAATCCAATGCGGACTGCTGTGTCTCGTTCAGCCAGTATAGGGCCACATCTGGGAGAAATTTCGAGTCAATCGGTCCAAAGACCTGGAAGCTATTGAAAAAATCGCCCGATGTTTTCATGAAAAAGGCGACTTTTTTCATTAAAATATTCACCAAAAATCCAAATTTCACTAAAAATCAATAAAAACTGCTGGTCTTTCTTTCGCCAGTATGGAGAACATTTGTGTTCAATTTCGAGTCAATCGGTCAAAAGACGACCGTAACCCTAACCCTAGCCCCATAACCCTTACCCTAGCCCCGTAACCCTAACCCTAACCCTAACCCTAGCCCCAGCCTTAAGCCAGCCTCATGAAACATTGTCCCTGTCACTAAAATATTCACCAAAAATCCAAATTCCACCCGAATCCAATGCGGACTGCTGTGTCTCGTTCAGCCAGTATAGGGCCACATCTGGGAGAAATTTCGAGTCAATCGGTCCAAAGACCTGGAAGCTATTGAAAAAATCGCCCGACGTTTTCATGAAAAAGGCGACTTTTTTCATTAAAATATTCACCAAAAATCCAAATTCCACCCGAATCCAATGCGGACTGCTGTGTCTCGTTCAGCCAGTATAGGGCCACATCTGGGAGAAATTTCGAGTCAATCGGTCCAAAGACCTGGAAGCTATTGAAAAAATCGCCCGACGTTTTCATGAAAAAGGCGACTTTTTTCATTAAAATATTCACCAAAAATCCAAATTCCACCCGAATCCAATGCGGACTGCTGTGTCTCGTTCAGCCAGTATAGGGCCACATCTGGGAGAAATTTCGAGTCAATCGGTCCAAAGACCTGGAAGCTATTGAAAAAATCGCCCGACGTTTTCATGAAAAAGGCGACTTTTTTCATTAAAATATTCACCAAAAATCCAAATTCCACCCGAATCCAATGCGGACTGCTGTGTCTCGTTCAGCCAGTATAGGGCCACATCTGGGAGAAATTTCGAGTCAATCGGTCCAAAGACCTGGAAGCTATTGAAAAAATCGCCCGACGTTTTCATGAAAAAGGCGACTTTTTTCATTAAAATATTCACCAAAAATCCAAATTTCACTAAAAATCAATAAAAACTGCTGGTCTTTCTTTCGCCAGTATGGAGAACATTTGTGTTCAATTTCGAGTCAATCGGTCAAAAGACGACCGTAACCCTAACCCTAGCCCCATAACCCTAACCCTAGCCCCGTAACCCTAACCCTAACCCTAACCCTAGCCCCAGCCTTAAGCCAGCCTCATGAAACATTGTCCCTCTCACTAAAATATTCACCAAAAATCCAAATTCCACCCGAATCCAATGCGGACTGCTGTGTCTCGTTCAGCCAGTATAGGGCCACATCTGGGAGAAATTTCGAGTCAATCGGTCCAAAGACCTGGAAGCTATTGAAAAAATCGCCCGATGTTTTCATGAAAAAGGCGACTTTTTTCATTAAAATATTCACCAAAAATCCAAATTTCACTAAAAATCAATAAAAACTGCTGGTCTTTCTTTCGCCAGTATGGAGAACATTTGTGTTCAATTTCGAGTCAATCGGTCAAAAGACGACCGTAACCCTAACCCTAGCCCCATAACCCTAACCCTAGCCCCGTAACCCTAACCCTAACCCTAACCCTAGCCCCAGCCTTAAGCCAGCCTCATGAAACATTGTCCCTGTCACTAAAATATTCACCAAAAATCCAAATTCCACCCGAATCCAATGCGGACTGCTGTGTCTCGTTCAGCCAGTATAGGGCCACATCTGGGAGAAATTTCGAGTCAATCGGTCCAAAGACCTGGAAGCTATTGAAAAAATCGCCCGACGTTTTCATGAAAAAGGCGACTTTTTTCATTAAAATATTCACCAAAAATCCAAATTCCACCCGAATCCAATGCGGACTGCTGTGTCTCGTTCAGCCAGTATAGGGCCACATCTGGGAGAAATTTCGAGTCAATCGGTCCAAAGACCTGGAAGCTATTGAAAAAATCGCCCGACGTTTTCATGAAAAAGGCGACTTTTTTCATTAAAATATTCACCAAAAATCCAAATTCCACCCGAATCCAATGCGGACTGCTGTGTCTCGTTCAGCCAGTATAGGGCCACATCTGGGAGAAATTTCGAGTCAATCGGTCCAAAGACCTGGAAGGTATTGAAAAAATCGCCCGATGTTTTCATGAAAAAGGCGACTTTTTCCATTAAAATATTCACCAAAAATCCAAATTTCACTAAAAATCAATAAAAACTGCTGGTCTTTCTTTCGCCAGTATGGAGAACATTTGTGTTCAATTTCGAGTCAATCGGTCAAAAGACGACCGTAACCCTAACCCTAGCCCCAAAACCCTAACCCTAGCCCCGTAACCCTAACCCTAACCCTAACCCTAGCCCCAGCCTTAAGCCAGCCTCATGAAACATTGTCCCTCTCACTAAAATATTCACCAAAAATCCAAATTCCACCCGAATCCAATGCGGACTGCTGTGTCTCGATCAGCCAGTATAGGGCCACATCTGGGAGAAATTTCGAGTCAATCGGTCCAAAGACCTGGAAGCTATTGAAAAAATCGCCCGACGTTTTCATGAAAAAGGCGACTTTTTTCATTAAAATATTCACCAAAAATCCAAATTCCACCCGAATCCAATGCGGACTGCTGTGTCTCGTTCAGCCAGTATAGGGCCACATCTGGGAGAAATTTCGAGTCAATCGGTCCAAAGACCTGGAAGCTATTGAAAAAATCGCCCGACGTTTTCATGAAAAAGGCGACTTTTTTCATTAAAATATTCACCAAAAATCCAAATTCCACCCGAATCCAATGCGGACTGCTGTGTCTCGTTCAGCCAGTATAGGGCCACATCTGGGAGAAATTTCGAGTCAATCGGTCCAAAGACCTGGAAGCTATTGAAAAAATCGCCCGACGTTTTCATGAAAAAGGCGACTTTTTTCATTAAAATATTCACCAAAAATCCAAATTTCACTAAAAATCAATAAAAACTGCTGGTCTTTCTTTCGCCAGTATGGAGAACATTTGTGTTCAATTTCGAGTCAATCGGTCAAAAGACGACCGTAACCCTAACCCTAGCCCCATAACCCTAACCCTAGCCCCGTAACCCTAACCCTAACCCTAACCCTAGCCCCAGCCTTAAGCCAGCCTCATGAAACATTGTCCCTCTCACTAAAATATTCACCAAAAATCCAAATTTCACCCGAATCCAATGCGGACTGCTGTGTCTCGTTCAGCCAGTATAGGGCCACATCTGGGAGAAATTTCGAGTCAATCGGTCCAAAGACCTGGAAGCTATTGAAAAAATCGCCCGACGTTTTCATGAAAAAGGCGACTTTTTTCATTAAAATATTCACCAAAAATCCAAATTTCACTAAAAATCAATAAAAACTGCTGGTCTTTCTTTCGCCAGTATGGAGAACATTTGTCTTCAATTTCGAGTCAATCGGTCAAAAGACGACCGTAACCCTAACCCTAGCCCCATAACCCTAACCCTAGCCCCGTAACCCTAACCCTAACCCTAACCCTAGCCCCAGCCTTAAGCCAGCCTCATGAAACATTGTCCCTCTCACTAAAATATTCACCAAAAATCCAAATTCCACCCGAATCCAATGCGGACTGCTGTGTCTCGTTCAGCCAGTATAGGGCCACATCTGGGAGAAATTTCGAGTCAATCGGTCCAAAGACCTGGAAGCTATTGAAAAAATCGCCCGACGTTTTCATGAAAAAGGCGACTTTTTTCATTAAAATATTCACCAAAAATCCAAATTTCACTAAAAATCAATAAAAACTGCTGGTCTTTCTTTCGCCAGTATGGAGAACATTTGTGTTCAATTTCGAGTCAATCGGTCAAAAGACGACCGTAACCCTAACCCTAGCCCCATAACCCTAACCCTAGCCCCGTAACCCTAACCCTAACCCTAGCCCCAGCCTTAAGCCAGCCTCATGAAACATTGTCCCTCTCACTAAAATATTCACCAAAAATCCAAATTCCACCCGAATCCAATGCGGACTGCTGTGTCTCGTTCAGCCAGTATAGGGCCACATCTGGGAGAAATTTCGAGTCAATCGGTCCAAAGACCTGGAAGCTATTGAAAAAATCGCCCGACGTTTTCATGAAAAAGGCGACTTTTTTCATTAAAATATTCACCAAAAATCCAAATTCCACCCGAATCCAATGCGGACTGCTGTGTCTCGTTCAGCCAGTATAGGGCCACATCTGGGAGAAATTTCGAGTCAATCGGTCCAAAGACCTGGAAGCTATTGAAAAAATCGCCCGACGTTTTCATGAAAAAGGCGACTTTTTTCATTAAAATATTCACCAAAAATCCAAATTTCACTAAAAATCAATAAAAACTGCTGGTCTTTCTTTCGCCAGTATGGAGAACATTTGTCTTCAATTTCGAGTCAATCGGTCAAAAGACGACCGTAACCCTAACCCTAGCCCCATAACCCTAACCCTAGCCCCGTAACCCTAACCCTAACCCTAACCCTAGCCCCAGCCTTAAGCCAGCCTCATGAAACATTGTCCCTCTCACTAAAATATTCACCAAAAATCCAAATTCCACCCGAATCCAATGCGGACTGCTGTGTCTCGTTCAGCCAGTATAGGGCCACATCTGGGAGAAATTTCGAGTCAATCGGTCCAAAGACCTGGAAGCTATTGAAAAAATCGCCCGACGTTTTCATGAAAAAGGCGACTTTTTTCATTAAAATATTCACCAAAAATCCAAATTCCACCCGAATCCAATGCGGACTGCTGTGTCTCGTTCAGCCAGTATAGGGCCACATCTGGGAGAAATTTCGAGTCAATCGGTCCAAAGACCTGGAAGCTATTGAAAAAATCGCCCGACGTTTTCATGAAAAAGGCGACTTTTTTCATTAAAATATTCACCAAAAATCCAAATTTCACTAAAAATCAATAAAAACTGCTGGTCTTTCTTTCGCCAGTATGGAGAACATTTGTGTTCAATTTCGAGTCAATCGGTCAAAAGACGACCGTAACCCTAACCCTAGCCCCATAACCCTAACCCTAGCCCCGTAACCCTAACCCTAACCCTAACCCTAGCCCCAGCCTTAAGCCAGCCTCATGAAACATTGTCCCTCTCACTAAAATATTCACCAAAAATCCAAATTTCACCCGAATCCAATGCGGACTGCTGTGTCTCGTTCAGCCAGTATAGGGCCACATCTGGGAGAAATTTCGAGTCAATCGGTCCAAAGACCTGGAAGCTATTGAAAAAATCGCCCGACGTTTTCATGAAAAAGGCGACTTTTTTCATTAAAATATTCACCAAAAATCCAAATTTCACTAAAAATCAATAAAAACTGCTGGTCTTTCTTTCGCCAGTATGGAGAACATTTGTCTTCAATTTCGAGTCAATCGGTCAAAAGACGACCGTAACCCTAACCCTAGCCCCATAACCCTAACCCTAGCCCCGTAACCCTAACCCTAACCCTAACCCTAGCCCCAGCCTTAAGCCAGCCTCATGAAACATTGTCCCTCTCACTAAAATATTCACCAAAAATCCAAATTCCACCCGAATCCAATGCGGACTGCTGTGTCTCGTTCAGCCAGTATAGGGCCACATCTGGGAGAAATTTCGAGTCAATCGGTCCAAAGACCTGGAAGCTATTGAAAAAATCGCCCGACGTTTTCATGAAAAAGGCGACTTTTTTCATTAAAATATTCACCAAAAATCCAAATTTCACTAAAAATCAATAAAAACTGCTGGTCTTTCTTTCGCCAGTATGGAGAACATTTGTGTTCAATTTCGAGTCAATCGGTCAAAAGACGACCGTAACCCTAACCCTAGCCCCATAACCCTAACCCTAGCCCCGTAACCCTAACCCTAACCCTAGCCCCAGCCTTAAGCCAGCCTCATGAAACATTGTCCCTCTCACTAAAATATTCACCAAAAATCCAAATTCCACCCGAATCCAATGCGGACTGCTGTGTCTCGTTCAGCCAGTATAGGGCCACATCTGGGAGAAATTTCGAGTCAATCGGTCCAAAGACCTGGAAGCTATTGAAAAAATCGCCCGACGTTTTCATGAAAAAGGCGACTTTTTTCATTAAAATATTCACCAAAAATCCAAATTCCACCCGAATCCAATGCGGACTGCTGTGTCTCGTTCAGCCAGTATAGGGCCACATCTGGGAGAAATTTCGAGTCAATCGGTCCAAAGACCTGGAAGCTATTGAAAAAATCGCCCGACGTTTTCATGAAAAAGGCGACTTTTTTCATTAAAATATTCACCAAAAATCCAAATTTCACTAAAAATCAATAAAAACTGCTGGTCTTTCTTTCGCCAGTATGGAGAACATTTGTCTTCAATTTCGAGTCAATCGGTCAAAAGACGACCGTAACCCTAACCCTAGCCCCATAACCCTAACCCTAGCCCCGTAACCCTAACCCTAACCCTAACCCTAGCCCCAGCCTTAAGCCAGCCTCATGAAACATTGTCCCTCTCACTAAAATATTCACCAAAAATCCAAATTCCACCCGAATCCAATGCGGACTGCTGTGTCTCGTTCAGCCAGTATAGGGCCACATCTGGGAGAAATTTCGAGTCAATCGGTCCAAAGACCTGGAAGCTATTGAAAAAATCGCCCGACGTTTTCATGAAAAAGGCGACTTTTTTCATTAAAATATTCACCAAAAATCCAAATTCCACCCGAATCCAATGCGGACTGCTGTGTCTCGTTCAGCCAGTATAGGGCCACATCTGGGAGAAATTTCGAGTCAATCGGTCCAAAGACCTGGAAGCTATTGAAAAAATCGCCCGACGTTTTCATGAAAAAGGCGACTTTTTTCATTAAAATATTCACCAAAAATCCAAATTTCACTAAAAATCAATAAAAACTGCTGGTCTTTCTTTCGCCAGTATGGAGAACATTTGTGTTCAATTTCGAGTCAATCGGTCAAAAGACGACCGTAACCCTAACCCTAGCCCCATAACCCTAACCCTAGCCCCGTAACCCTAACCCTAACCCTAACCCTAGCCCCAGCCTTAAGCCAGCCTCATGAAACATTGTCCCTCTCACTAAAATATTCACCAAAAATCCAAATTCCACCCGAATCCAATGCGGACTGCTGTGTCTCGTTCAGCCAGTATAGGGCCACATCTGGGAGAAATTTCGAGTCAATCGGTCCAAAGACCTGGAAGCTATTGAAAAAATCGCCCGACGTTTTCATGAAAAAGGCGACTTTTTTCATTAAAATATTCACCAAAAATCCAAATTTCACTAAAAATCAATAAAAACTGCTGGTCTTTCTTTCGCCAGTATGGAGAACATTTGTGTTCAATTTCGAGTCAATCGGTCAAAAGACGACCGTAACCCTAACCCTAGCCCCATAACCCTAACCCTAGCCCCGTAACCCTAACCCTAACCCTAGCCCCAGCCTTAAGCCAGCCTCATGAAACATTGTCCCTCTCACTAAAATATTCACCAAAAATCCAAATTCCACCCGAATCCAATGCGGACTGCTGTGTCTCGTTCAGCCAGTATAGGGCCACATCTGGGAGAAATTTCGAGTCAATCGGTCCAAAGACCTGGAAGCTATTGAAAAAATCGCCCGACGTTTTCATGAAAAAGGCGACTTTTTTCATTAAAATATTCACCAAAAATCCAAATTCCACCCGAATCCAATGCGGACTGCTGTGTCTCGTTCAGCCAGTATAGGGCCACATCTGGGAGAAATTTCGAGTCAATCGGTCCAAAGACCTGGAAGCTATTGAAAAAATCGCCCGACGTTTTCATGAAAAAGGCGACTTTTTTCATTAAAATATTCACCAAAAATCCAAATTTCACTAAAAATCAATAAAAACTGCTGGTCTTTCTTTCGCCAGTATGGAGAACATTTGTGTTCAATTTCGAGTCAATCGGTCAAAAGACGACCGTAACCCTAACCCTAGCCCCATAACCCTAACCCTAGCCCCGTAAGCCTAACCCTAACCCTAACCCTAGCCCCAGCCTTAAGCCAGCCTCATGAAACATTGTCCCTCTCACTAAAATATTCACCAAAAATCCAAATTCCACCCGAATCCAATGCGGACTGCTGTGTCTCGTTCAGCCAGTATAGGGCCACATCTGGGAGAAATTTCGAGTCAATCGGTCCAAAGACCTGGAAGCTATTGAAAAAATCGCCCGACGTTTTCATGAAAAAGGCGACTTTTTTCATTAAAATATTCACCAAAAATCCAAATTTCACTAAAAATCAATAAAAACTGCTGGTCTTTCTTTCGCCAGTATGGAGAACATTTGTGTTCAATTTCGAGTCAATCGGTCAAAAGACGACCGTAACCCTAACCCTAGCCCCATAACCCTAACCCTAGCCCCGTAACCCTAACCCTAACCCTAGCCCCAGCCTTAAGCCAGCCTCATGAAACATTGTCCCTCTCACTAAAATATTCACCAAAAATCCAAATTCCACCCGAATCCAATGCGGACTGCTGTGTCTCGTTCAGCCAGTATAGGGCCACATCTGGGAGAAATTTCGAGTCAATCGGTCCAAAGACCTGGAAGCTATTGAAAAAATCGCCCGATGTTTTCATGAAAAAGGCGACTTTTTTCATTAAAATATTCACCAAAAATCCAAATTTCACTAAAAATCAATAAAAACTGCTGGTCTTTCTTTCGCCAGTATGGAGAACATTTGTCTTCAATTTCGAGTCAATCGGTCAAAAGACGACCGTAACCCTAACCCTAGCCCCATAACCCTAACCCTAGCCCCGTAACCCTAACCCTAACCCTAACCCTAGCCCCAGCCTTAAGCCAGCCTCATGAAACATTGTCCCTCTCACTAAAATATTCACCAAAAATCCAAATTCCACCCGAATCCAATGCGGACTGCTGTGTCTCGTTCAGCCAGTATAGGGCCACATCTGGGAGAAATTTCGAGTCAATCGGTCCAAAGACCTGGAAGCTATTGAAAAAATCGCCCGACGTTTTCATGAAAAAGGCGACTTTTTTCATTAAAATATTCACCAAAAATCCAAATTTCACTAAAAATCAATAAAAACTGCTGGTCTTTCTTTCGCCAGTATGGAGAACATTTGTGTTCAATTTCGAGTCAATCGGTCAAAAGACGACCGTAACCCTAACCCTAGCCCCATAACCCTAACCCTAGCCCCGTAACCCTAACCCTAACCCTAGCCCCAGCCTTAAGCCAGCCTCATGAAACATTGTCCCTCTCACTAAAATATTCACCAAAAATCCAAATTCCACCCGAATCCAATGCGGACTGCTGTGTCTCGTTCAGCCAGTATAGGGCCACATCTGGGAGAAATTTCGAGTCAATCGGTCCAAAGACCTGGAAGCTATTGAAAAAATCGCCCGACGTTTTCATGAAAAAGGCGACTTTTTTCATTAAAATATTCACCAAAAATCCAAATTCCACCCGAATCCAATGCGGACTGCTGTGTCTCGTTCAGCCAGTATAGGGCCACATCTGGGAGAAATTTCGAGTCAATCGGTCCAAAGACCTGGAAGCTATTGAAAAAATCGCCCGACGTTTTCATGAAAAAGGCGACTTTTTTCATTAAAATATTCACCAAAAATCCAAATTTCACTAAAAATCAATAAAAACTGCTGGTCTTTCTTTCGCCAGTATGGAGAACATTTGTCTTCAATTTCGAGTCAATCGGTCAAAAGACGACCGTAACCCTAACCCTAGCCCCATAACCCTAACCCTAGCCCCGTAACCCTAACCCTAACCCTAGCCCCAGCCTTAAGCCAGCCTCATGAAACATTGTCCCTCTCACTAAAATATTCACCAAAAATCCAAATTCCACCCGAATCCAATGCGGACTGCTGTGTCTCGTTCAGCCAGTATAGGGCCACATCTGGGAGAAATTTCGAGTCAATCGGTCCAAAGACCTGGAAGCTATTGAAAAAATCGCCCGACGTTTTCATGAAAAAGGCGACTTTTTTCATTAAAATATTCACCAAAAATCCAAATTCCACCCGAATCCAATGCGGACTGCTGTGTCTCGTTCAGCCAGTATAGGGCCACATCTGGGAGAAATTTCGAGTCAATCGGTCCAAAGACCTGGAAGCTATTGAAAAAATCGCCCGACGTTTTCATGAAAAAGGCGACTTTTTTCATTAAAATATTCACCAAAAATCCAAATTTCACTAAAAATCAATAAAAACTGCTGGTCTTTCTTTCGCCAGTATGGAGAACATTTGTGTTCAATTTCGAGTCAATCGGTCAAAAGACGACCGTAACCCTAACCCTAGCCCCATAACCCTAACCCTAGCCCCGTAAGCCTAACCCTAACCCTAACCCTAGCCCCAGCCTTAAGCCAGCCTCATGAAACATTGTCCCTCTCACTAAAATATTCACCAAAAATCCAAATTCCACCCGAATCCAATGCGGACTGCTGTGTCTCGTTCAGCCAGTATAGGGCCACATCTGGGAGAAATTTCGAGTCAATCGGTCCAAAGACCTGGAAGCTATTGAAAAAATCGCCCGACGTTTTCATGAAAAAGGCGACTTTTTTCATTAAAATATTCACCAAAAATCCAAATTTCACTAAAAATCAATAAAAACTGCTGGTCTTTCTTTCGCCAGTATGGAGAACATTTGTGTTCAATTTCGAGTCAATCGGTCAAAAGACGACCGTAACCCTAACCCTAGCCCCATAACCCTAACCCTAGCCCCGTAACCCTAACCCTAACCCTAACCCTAGCCCCAGCCTTAAGCCAGCCTCATGAAACATTGTCCCTCTCACTAAAATATTCACCAAAAATCCAAATTCCACCCGAATCCAATGCGGACTGCTGTGTCTCGTTCAGCCAGTATAGGGCCACATCTGGGAGAAATTTCGAGTCAATCGGTCCAAAGACCTGGAAGCTATTGAAAAAATCGCCCGACGTTTTCATGAAAAAGGCGACTTTTTTCATTAAAATATTCACCAAAAATCCAAATTTCACTAAAAATCAATAAAAACTGCTGGTCTTTCTTTCGCCAGTATGGAGAACATTTGTGTTCAATTTCGAGTCAATCGGTCAAAAGACGACCGTAACCCTAACCCTAGCCCCATAACCCTAACCCTAGCCCCGTAACCCTAACCCTAACCCTAGCCCCAGCCTTAAGCCAGCCTCATGAAACATTGTCCCTCTCACTAAAATATTCACCAAAAATCCAAATTCCACCCGAATCCAATGCGGACTGCTGTGTCTCGTTCAGCCAGTATAGGGCCACATCTGGGAGAAATTTCGAGTCAATCGGTCCAAAGACCTGGAAGCTATTGAAAAAATCGCCCGACGTTTTCATGAAAAAGGCGACTTTTTTCATTAAAATATTCACCAAAAATCCAAATTCCACCCGAATCCAATGCGGACTGCTGTGTCTCGTTCAGCCAGTATAGGGCCACATCTGGGAGAAATTTCGAGTCAATCGGTCCAAAGACCTGGAAGCTATTGAAAAAATCGCCCGACGTTTTCATGAAAAAGGCGACTTTTTTCATTAAAATATTCACCAAAAATCCAAATTTCACTAAAAATCAATAAAAACTGCTGGTCTTTCTTTCGCCAGTATGGAGAACATTTGTGTTCAATTTCGAGTCAATCGGTCAAAAGACGACCGTAACCCTAACCCTAGCCCCATAACCCTAACCCTAGCCCCGTAACCCTAACCCTAACCCTAACCCTAGCCCCAGCCTTAAGCCAGCCTCATGAAACATTGTCCCTCTCACTAAAATATTCACCAAAAATCCAAATTCCACCCGAATCCAATGCGGACTGCTGTGTCTCGTTCAGCCAGTATAGGGCCACATCTGGGAGAAATTTCGAGTCAATCGGTCCAAAGACCTGGAAGCTATTGAAAAAATCGCCCGACGTTTTCATGAAAAAGGCGACTTTTTTCATTAAAATATTCACCAAAAATCCAAATTTCACTAAAAATCAATAAAAACTGCTGGTCTTTCTTTCGCCAGTATGGAGAACATTTGTCTTCAATTTCGAGTCAATCGGTCAAAAGACGACCGTAACCCTAACCCTAGCCCCATAACCCTAACCCTAGCCCCGTAACCCTAACCCTAACCCTAACCCTAGCCCCAGCCTTAAGCCAGCCTCATGAAACATTGTCCCTCTCACTAAAATATTCACCAAAAATCCAAATTCCACCCGAATCCAATGCGGACTGCTGTGTCTCGTTCAGCCAGTATAGGGCCACATCTGGGAGAAATTTCGAGTCAATCGGTCCAAAGACCTGGAAGCTATTGAAAAAATCGCCCGACGTTTTCATGAAAAAGGCGACTTTTTTCATTAAAATATTCACCAAAAATCCAAATTTCACTAAAAATCAATAAAAACTGCTGGTCTTTCTTTCGCCAGTATGGAGAACATTTGTCTTCAATTTCGAGTCAATCGGTCAAAAGACGACCGTAACCCTAACCCTAGCCCCATAACCCTAACCCTAGCCCCGTAACCCTAACCCTAACCCTAACCCTAGCCCCAGCCTTAAGCCAGCCTCATGAAACATTGTCCCTCTCACTAAAATATTCACCAAAAATCCAAATTCCACCCGAATCCAATGCGGACTGCTGTGTCTCGTTCAGCCAGTATAGGGCCACATCTGGGAGAAATTTCGAGTCAATCGGTCCAAAGACCTGGAAGCTATTGAAAAAATCGCCCGACGTTTTCATGAAAAAGGCGACTTTTTTCATTAAAATATTCACCAAAAATCCAAATTCCACCCGAATCCAATGCGGACTGCTGTGTCTCGTTCAGCCAGTATAGGGCCACATCTGGGAGAAATTTCGAGTCAATCGGTCCAAAGACCTGGAAGCTATTGAAAAAATCGCCCGACGTTTTCATGAAAAAGGCGACTTTTTTCATTAAAATATTCACCAAAAATCCAAATTTCACTAAAAATCAATAAAAACTGCTGGTCTTTCTTTCGCCAGTATGGAGAACATTTGTGTTCAATTTCGAGTCAATCGGTCAAAAGACGACCGTAACCCTAACCCTAGCCCCATAACCCTAACCCTAGCCCCGTAACCCTAACCCTAACCCTAACCCTAGCCCCAGCCTTAAGCCAGCCTCATGAAACATTGTCCCTGTCACTAAAATATTCACCAAAAATCCAAATTCCACCCGAATCCAATGCGGACTGCTGTGTCTCGTTCAGCCAGTATAGGGCCACATCTGGGAGAAATTTCGAGTCAATCGGTCCAAAGACCTGGAAGCTATTGAAAAAATCGCCCGACGTTTTCATGAAAAAGGCGACTTTTTTCATTAAAATATTCACCAAAAATCCAAATTTCACTAAAAATCAATAAAAACTGCTGGTCTTTCTTTCGCCAGTATGGAGAACATTTGTCTTCAATTTCGAGTCAATCGGTCAAAAGACGACCGTAACCCTAACCCTAGCCCCATAACCCTAACCCTAGCCCCGTAACCCTAACCCTAACCCTAACCCTAGCCCCAGCCTTAAGCCAGCCTCATGAAACATTGTCCCTCTCACTAAAATATTCACCAAAAATCCAAATTCCACCCGAATCCAATGCGGACTGCTGTGTCTCGTTCAGCCAGTATAGGGCCACATCTGGGAGAAATTTCGAGTCAATCGGTCCAAAGACCTGGAAGCTATTGAAAAAATCGCCCGACGTTTTCATGAAAAAGGCGACTTTTTTCATTAAAATATTCACCAAAAATCCAAATTTCACTAAAAATCAATAAAAACTGCTGGTCTTTCTTTCGCCAGTATGGAGAACATTTGTGTTCAATTTCGAGTCAATCGGTCAAAAGACGACCGTAACCCTAACCCTAGCCCCATAACCCTAACCCTAGCCCCGTAACCCTAACCCTAACCCTAGCCCCAGCCTTAAGCCAGCCTCATGAAACATTGTCCCTCTCACTAAAATATTCACCAAAAATCCAAATTCCACCCGAATCCAATGCGGACTGCTGTGTCTCGTTCAGCCAGTATAGGGCCACATCTGGGAGAAATTTCGAGTCAATCGGTCCAAAGACCTGGAAGCTATTGAAAAAATCGCCCGACGTTTTCATGAAAAAGGCGACTTTTTTCATTAAAATATTCACCAAAAATCCAAATTCCACCCGAATCCAATGCGGACTGCTGTGTCTCGTTCAGCCAGTATAGGGCCACATCTGGGAGAAATTTCGAGTCAATCGGTCCAAAGACCTGGAAGCTATTGAAAAAATCGCCCGACGTTTTCATGAAAAAGGCGACTTTTTTCATTAAAATATTCACCAAAAATCCAAATTTCACTAAAAATCAATAAAAACTGCTGGTCTTTCTTTCGCCAGTATGGAGAACATTTGTGTTCAATTTCGAGTCAATCGGTCAAAAGACGACCGTAACCCTAACCCTAGCCCCATAACCCTAGCCCCGTAACCCTAACCCTAACCCTAACCCTAGCCCCAGCCTTAAGCCAGCCTCATGAAACATTGTCCCTGTCACTAAAATATTCACCAAAAATCCAAATTCCACCCGAATCCAATGCGGACTGCTGTGTCTCGTTCAGCCAGTATAGGGCCACATCTGGGAGAAATTTCGAGTCAATCGGTCCAAAGACCTGGAAGCTATTGAAAAAATCGCCCGACGTTTTCATGAAAAAGGCGACTTTTTTCATTAAAATATTCACCAAAAATCCAAATTTCACTAAAAATCAATAAAAACTGCTGGTCTTTCTTTCGCCAGTATGGAGAACATTTGTCTTCAATTTCGAGTCAATCGGTCAAAAGACGACCGTAACCCTAACCCTAGCCCCATAACCCTAACCCTAGCCCCGTAACCCTAACCCTAACCCTAACCCTAGCCCCAGCCTTAAGCCAGCCTCATGAAACATTGTCCCTCTCACTAAAATATTCACCAAAAATCCAAATTCCACCCGAATCCAATGCGGACTGCTGTGTCTCGTTCAGCCAGTATAGGGCCACATCTGGGAGAAATTTCGAGTCAATCGGTCCAAAGACCTGGAAGCTATTGAAAAAATCGCCCGACGTTTTCATGAAAAAGGCGACTTTTTTCATTAAAATATTCACCAAAAATCCAAATTTCACTAAAAATCAATAAAAACTGCTGGTCTTTCTTTCGCCAGTATGGAGAACATTTGTGTTCAATTTCGAGTCAATCGGTCAAAAGACGACCGTAACCCTAACCCTAGCCCCATAACCCTAACCCTAGCCCCGTAACCCTAACCCTAACCCTAGCCCCAGCCTTAAGCCAGCCTCATGAAACATTGTCCCTCTCACTAAAATATTCACCAAAAATCCAAATTCCACCCGAATCCAATGCGGACTGCTGTGTCTCGTTCAGCCAGTATAGGGCCACATCTGGGAGAAATTTCGAGTCAATCGGTCCAAAGACCTGGAAGCTATTGAAAAAATCGCCCGACGTTTTCATGAAAAAGGCGACTTTTTTCATTAAAATATTCACCAAAAATCCAAATTCCACCCGAATCCAATGCGGACTGCTGTGTCTCGTTCAGCCAGTATAGGGCCACATCTGGGAGAAATTTCGAGTCAATCGGTCCAAAGACCTGGAAGCTATTGAAAAAATCGCCCGACGTTTTCATGAAAAAGGCGACTTTTTTCATTAAAATATTCACCAAAAATCCAAATTTCACTAAAAATCAATAAAAACTGCTGGTCTTTCTTTCGCCAGTATGGAGAACATTTGTGTTCAATTTCGAGTCAATCGGTCAAAAGACGACCGTAACCCTAACCCTAGCCCCATAACCCTAACCCTAGCCCCGTAACCCTAACCCTAACCCTAACCCTAGCCCCAGCCTTAAGCCAGCCTCATGAAACATTGTCCCTGTCACTAAAATATTCACCAAAAATCCAAATTCCACCCGAATCCAATGCGGACTGCTGTGTCTCGTTCAGCCAGTATAGGGCCACATCTGGGAGAAATTTCGAGTCAATCGGTCCAAAGACCTGGAAGCTATTGAAAAAATCGCCCGACGTTTTCATGAAAAAGGCGACTTTTTTCATTAAAATATTCACCAAAAATCCAAATTTCACTAAAAATCAATAAAAACTGCTGGTCTTTCTTTCGCCAGTATGGAGAACATTTGTCTTCAATTTCGAGTCAATCGGTCAAAAGACGACCGTAACCCTAACCCTAGCCCCATAACCCTAACCCTAGCCCCGTAACCCTAACCCTAACCCTAACCCTAGCCCCAGCCTTAAGCCAGCCTCATGAAACATTGTCCCTCTCACTAAAATATTCACCAAAAATCCAAATTCCACCCGAATCCAATGCGGACTGCTGTGTCTCGTTCAGCCAGTATAGGGCCACATCTGGGAGAAATTTCGAGTCAATCGGTCCAAAGACCTGGAAGCTATTGAAAAAATCGCCCGACGTTTTCATGAAAAAGGCGACTTTTTTCATTAAAATATTCACCAAAAATCCAAATTTCACTAAAAATCAATAAAAACTGCTGGTCTTTCTTTCGCCAGTATGGAGAACATTTGTGTTCAATTTCGAGTCAATCGGTCAAAAGACGACCGTAACCCTAACCCTAGCCCCATAACCCTAACCCTAGCCCCGTAACCCTAACCCTAACCCTAGCCCCAGCCTTAAGCCAGCCTCATGAAACATTGTCCCTCTCACTAAAATATTCACCAAAAATCCAAATTCCACCCGAATCCAATGCGGACTGCTGTGTCTCGTTCAGCCAGTATAGGGCCACATCTGGGAGAAATTTCGAGTCAATCGGTCCAAAGACCTGGAAGCTATTGAAAAAATCGCCCGACGTTTTCATGAAAAAGGCGACTTTTTTCATTAAAATATTCACCAAAAATCCAAATTCCACCCGAATCCAATGCGGACTGCTGTGTCTCGTTCAGCCAGTATAGGGCCACATCTGGGAGAAATTTCGAGTCAATCGGTCCAAAGACCTGGAAGCTATTGAAAAAATCGCCCGACGTTTTCATGAAAAAGGCGACTTTTTTCATTAAAATATTCACCAAAAATCCAAATTTCACTAAAAATCAATAAAAACTGCTGGTCTTTCTTTCGCCAGTATGGAGAACATTTGTGTTCAATTTCGAGTCAATCGGTCAAAAGACGACCGTAACCCTAACCCTAGCCCCATAACCCTAACCCTAGCCCCGTAACCCTAACCCTAACCCTAACCCTAGCCCCAGCCTTAAGCCAGCCTCATGAAACATTGTCCCTGTCACTAAAATATTCACCAAAAATCCAAATTCCACCCGAATCCAATGCGGACTGCTGTGTCTCGTTCAGCCAGTATAGGGCCACATCTGGGAGAAATTTCGAGTCAATCGGTCCAAAGACCTGGAAGCTATTGAAAAAATCGCCCGACGTTTTCATGAAAAAGGCGACTTTTTTCATTAAAATATTCACCAAAAATCCAAATTCCACCCGAATCCAATGCGGACTGCTGTGTCTCGTTCAGCCAGTATAGGGCCACATCTGGGAGAAATTTCGAGTCAATCGGTCCAAAGACCTGGAAGCTATTGAAAAAATCGCCCGACGTTTTCATGAAAAAGGCGACTTTTTTCATTAAAATATTCACCAAAAATCCAAATTCCACCCGAATCCAATGCGGACTGCTGTGTCTCGTTCAGCCAGTATAGGGCCACATCTGGGAGAAATTTCGAGTCAATCGGTCCAAAGACCTGGAAGCTATTGAAAAAATCGCCCGACGTTTTCATGAAAAAGGCGACTTTTTTCATTAAAATATTCACCAAAAATCCAAATTTCACTAAAAATCAATAAAAACTGATGGTCTTTCTTTCGCCAGTATGGAGAACATTTGTGTTCAATTTCGAGTCAATCGGTCAAAAGACGACCGTAACCCTAACCCTAGCCCCATAACCCTAACCCTAGCCCCGTAACCCTAACCCTAACCCTAACCCTAGCCCCAGCCTTAAGCCAGCCTCATGAAACATTGTCCCTGTCACTAAAATATTCACCAAAAATCCAAATTCCACCCGAATCCAATGCGGACTGCTGTGTCTCGTTCAGCCAGTATAGGGCCACATCTGGGAGAAATTTCGAGTCAATCGGTCCAAAGACCTGGAAGCTATTGAAAAAATCGCCCGACGTTTTCATGAAAAAGGCGACTTTTTTCATTAAAATATTCACCAAAAATCCAAATTCCACCCGAATCCAATGCGGACTGCTGTGTCTCGTTCAGCCAGTATAGGGCCACATCTGGGAGAAATTTCGAGTCAATCGGTCCAAAGACCTGGAAGCTATTGAAAAAATCGCCCGACGTTTTCATGAAAAAGGCGACTTTTTTCATTAAAATATTCACCAAAAATCCAAATTTCACTAAAAATCAATAAAAACTGCTGGTCTTTCTTTCGCCAGTATGGAGAACATTTGTGTTCAATTTCGAGTCAATCGGTCAAAAGACGACCGTAACCCTAACCCTAGCCCCATAACCCTAACCCTAGCCCCGTAACCCTAACCCTAACCCTAACCCTAGCCCCAGCCTTAAGCCAGCCTCATGAAACATTGTCCCTCTCACTAAAATATTCACCAAAAATCCAAATTCCACCCGAATCCAATGCGGACTGCTGTGTCTCGTTCAGCCAGTATAGGGCCACATCTGGGAGAAATTTCGAGTCAATCGGTCCAAAGACCTGGAAGCTATTGAAAAAATCGCCCGACGTTTTCATGAAAAAGGCGACTTTTTTCATTAAAATATTCACCAAAAATCCAAATTTCACTAAAAATCAATAAAAACTGCTGGTCTTTCTTTCGCCAGTATGGAGAACATTTGTGTTCAATTTCGAGTCAATCGGTCAAAAGACGACCGTAACCCTAACCCTAGCCCCATAACCCTAACCCTAGCCCCGTAACCCTAACCCTAACCCTAACCCTAGCCCCAGCCTTAAGCCAGCCTCATGAAACATTGTCCCTCTCACTAAAATATTCACCAAAAATCCAAATTCCACCCGAATCCAATGCGGACTGCTGTGTCTCGTTCAGCCAGTATAGGGCCACATCTGGGAGAAATTTCGAGTCAATCGGTCCAAAGACCTGGAAGCTATTGAAAAAATCGCCCGACGTTTTCATGAAAAAGGCGACTTTTTTCATTAAAATATTCACCAAAAATCCAAATTCCACCCGAATCCAATGCGGACTGCTGTGTCTCGTTCAGCCAGTATAGGGCCACATCTGGGAGAAATTTCGAGTCAATCGGTCCAAAGACCTGGAAGCTATTGAAAAAATCGCCCGACGTTTTCATGAAAAAGGCGACTTTTTTCATTAAAATATTCACCAAAAATCCAAATTCCACCCGAATCCAATGCGGACTGCTGTGTCTCGTTCAGCCAGTATAGGGCCACATCTGGGAGAAATTTCGAGTCAATCGGTCCAAAGACCTGGAAGCTATTGAAAAAATCGCCCGACGTTTTCATGAAAAAGGCGACTTTTTTCATTAAAATATTCACCAAAAATCCAAATTTCACTAAAAATCAATAAAAACTGCTGGTCTTTCTTTCGCCAGTATGGAGAACATTTGTGTTCAATTTCGAGTCAATCGGTCAAAAGACGACCGTAACCCTAACCCTAGCCCCATAACCCTAACCCTAGCCCCGTAACCCTAACCCTAACCCTAACCCTAGCCCCAGCCTTAAGCCAGCCTCATGAAACATTGTCCCTCTCACTAAAATATTCACCAAAAATCCAAATTCCACCCGAATCCAATGCGGACTGCTGTGTCTCGTTCAGCCAGTATAGGGCCACACCTGGGAGAAATTTCGAGTCAATCGGTCCAAAGACCTGGAAGCTATTGAAAAAATCGCCCGACGTTTTCATGAAAAAGGCGACTTTTTTCATTAAAATATTCACCAAAAATCCAAATTCCACCCGAATCCAATGCGGACTGCTGTGTCTCGTTCAGCCAGTATAGGGCCACATCTGGGAGAAATTTCGAGTCAATCGGTCCAAAGACCTGGAAGCTATTGAAAAAATCGCCCGACGTTTTCATGAAAAAGGCGACTTTTTTCATTAAAATATTCACCAAAAATCCAAATTCCACCCGAATCCAATGCGGACTGCTGTGTCTCGTTCAGCCAGTATAGGGCCACATCTGGGAGAAATTTCGAGTCAATCGGTCCAAAGACCTGGAAGCTATTGAAAAAATCGCCCGACGTTTTCATGAAAAAGGCGACTTTTTTCATTAAAATATTCACCAAAAATCCAAATTTCACTAAAAATCAATAAAAACTGCTGGTCTTTCTTTCGCCAGTATGGAGAACATTTGTGTTCAATTTCGAGTCAATCGGTCAAAAGACGACCGTAACCCTAACCCTAGCCCCATAACCCTAACCCTAGCCCCGTAACCCTAACCCTAACCCTAACCCTAGCCCCAGCCTTAAGCCAGCCTCATGAAACATTGTCCCTCTCACTAAAATATTCACCAAAAATCCAAATTCCACCCGAATCCAATGCGGACTGCTGTGTCTCGTTCAGCCAGTATAGGGCCACATCTGGGAGAAATTTCGAGTCAATCGGTCCAAAGACCTGGAAGCTATTGAAAAAATCGCCCGACGTTTTCATGAAAAAGGCGACTTTTTTCATTAAAATATTCACCAAAAATCCAAATTCCACCCGAATCCAATGCGGACTGCTGTGTCTCGTTCAGCCAGTATAGGGCCACATCTGGGAGAAATTTCGAGTCAATCGGTCCAAAGACCTGGAAGCTATTGAAAAAATCGCCCGACGTTTTCATGAAAAAGGCGACTTTTTTCATTAAAATATTCACCAAAAATCCAAATTCCACCCGAATCCAATGCGGACTGCTGTGTCTCGTTCAGCCAGTATAGGGCCACATCTGGGAGAAATTTCGAGTCAATCGGTCCAAAGACCTGGAAGCTATTGAAAAAATCGCCCGACGTTTTCATGAAAAAGGCGACTTTTTTCATTAAAATATTCACCAAAAATCCAAATTTCACTAAAAATCAATAAAAACTGCTGGTCTTTCTTTCGCCAGTATGGAGAACATTTGTGTTCAATTTCGAGTCAATCGGTCAAAAGACGACCGTAACCCTAACCCTAGCCCCATAACCCTAACCCTAGCCCCGTAACCCTAACCCTAACCCTAGCCCCAGCCTTAAGCCAGCCTCATGAAACATTGTCCCTCTCACGAAAATATTCACCAAAAATCCAAATTCCACCCGAATCCAATGCGGACTGCTGTGTCTCGTTCAGCCAGTATAGGGCCACACCTGGGAGAAATTTCGAGTCAATCGGTCCAAAGACCTGGAAGCTATTGAAAAAATCGCCCGACGTTTTCATGAAAAAGGCGACTTTTTTCATTAAAATATTCACCAAAAATCCAAATTCCACCCGAATCCAATGCGGACTGCTGTGTCTCGTTCAGCCAGTATAGGGCCACATCTGGGAGAAATTTCGAGTCAATCGGTCCAAAGACCTGGAAGCTATTGAAAAAATCGCCCGACGTTTTCATGAAAAAGGCGACTTTTTTCATTAAAATATTCACCAAAAATCCAAATTCCACCCGAATCCAATGCGGACTGCTGTGTCTCGTTCAGCCAGTATAGGGCCACATCTGGGAGAAATTTCGAGTCAATCGGTCCAAAGACCTGGAAGCTATTGAAAAAATCGCCCGACGTTTTCATGAAAAAGGCGACTTTTTTCATTAAAATATTCACCAAAAATCCAAATTTCACTAAAAATCAATAAAAACTGCTGGTCTTTCTTTCGCCAGTATGGAGAACATTTGTGTTCAATTTCGAGTCAATCGGTCAAAAGACGACCGTAACCCTAACCCTAGCCCCATAACCCTAACCCTAGCCCCGTAACCCTAACCCTAACCCTAGCCCCAGCCTTAAGCCAGCCTCATGAAACATTGTCCCTCTCACTAAAATATTCACCAAAAATCCAAATTCCACCCGAATCCAATGCGGACTGCTGTGTCTCGTTCAGCCAGTATAGGGCCACATCTGGGAGAAATTTCGAGTCAATCGGTCCAAAGACCTGGAAGCTATTGAAAAAATCGCCCGACGTTTTCATGAAAAAGGCGACTTTTTTCATTAAAATATTCACCAAAAATCCAAATTTCACTAAAAATCAATAAAAACTGCTGGTCTTTCTTTCGCCAGTATGGAGAACATTTGTGTTCAATTTCGAGTCAATCGGTCAAAAGACGACCGTAACCCTAACCCTAGCCCCATAACCCTAACCCTAGCCCCGTAACCCTAACCCTAACCCTAACCCTAGCCCCAGCCTTAAGCCAGCCTCATGAAACATTGTCCCTGTCACTAAAATATTCACCAAAAATCCAAATTCCACCCGAATCCAATGCGGACTGCTGTGTCTCGTTCAGCCAGTATAGGGCCACATCTGGGAGAAATTTCGAGTCAATCGGTCCAAAGACCTGGAAGCTATTGAAAAAATCGCCCGACGTTTTCATGAAAAAGGCGACTTTTTTCATTAAAATATTCACCAAAAATCCAAATTCCACCCGAATCCAATGTGGACTGCTGTGTCTCGTTCAGCCAGTATAGGGCCACATCTGGGAGAAATTTCGAGTCAATCGGTCCAAAGACCTGGAAGCTATTGAAAAAATCGCCCGACGTTTTCATGAAAAAGGCGACTTTTTTCATTAAAATATTCACCAAAAATCCAAATTCCACCCGAATCCAATGCGGACTGCTGTGTCTCGTTCAGCCAGTATAGGGCCACATCTGGGAGAAATTTCGAGTCAATCGGTCCAAAGACCTGGAAGCTATTGAAAAAATCGCCCGACGTTTTCATGAAAAAGGCGACTTTTTTCATTAAAATATTCACCAAAAATCCAAATTCCACCCGAATCCAATGCGGACTGCTGTGTCTCGTTCAGCCAGTATAGGGCCACATCTGGGAGAAATTTCGAGTCAATCGGTCCAAAGACCTGGAAGCTATTGAAAAAATCGCCCGACGTTTTCATGAAAAAGGCGACTTTTTTCATTAAAATATTCACCAAAAATCCAAATTTCACTAAAAATCAATAAAAACTGCTGGTCTTTCTTTCGCCAGTATGGAGAACATTTGTGTTCAATTTCGAGTCAATCGGTCAAAAGACGACCGTAACCCTAACCCTAGCCCCATAACCCTAACCCTAGCCCCGTAACCCTAACCCTAACCCTAACCCTAGCCCCAGCCTTAAGCCAGCCTCATGAAACATTGTCCCTCTCACTAAAATATTCACCAAAAATCCAAATTCCACCCGAATCCAATGCGGACTGCTGTGTCTCGTTCAGCCAGTATAGGGCCACATCTGGGAGAAATTTCGAGTCAATCGGTCCAAAGACCTGGAAGCTATTGAAAAAATCGCCCGACGTTTTCATGAAAAAGGCGACTTTTTTCATTAAAATATTCACCAAAAATCCAAATTCCACCCGAATCCAATGCGGACTGCTGTGTCTCGTTCAGCCAGTATAGGGCCACATCTGGGAGAAATTTCGAGTCAATCGGTCCAAAGACCTGGAAGCTATTGAAAAAATCGCCCGACGTTTTCATGAAAAAGGCGACTTTTTTCATTAAAATATTCACCAAAAATCCAAATTCCACCCGAATCCAATGCGGACTGCTGTGTCTCGTTCAGCCAGTATAGGGCCACATCTGGGAGAAATTTCGAGTCAATCGGTCCAAAGACCTGGAAGCTATTGAAAAAATCGCCCGACGTTTTCATGAAAAAGGCGACTTTTTTCATTAAAATATTCACCAAAAATCCAAATTTCACTAAAAATCAATAAAAACTGCTGGTCTTTCTTTCGCCAGTATGGAGAACATTTGTGTTCAATTTCGAGTCAATCGGTCAAAAGACGACCGTAGCCCTAACCCTAGCCCCATAACCCTAACCCTAGCCCCGTAACCCTAACCCTAACCCTAACCCTAGCCCCAGCCTTAAGCCAGCCTCATGAAACATTGTCCCTCTCACTAAAATATTCACCAAAAATCCAAATTCCACCCGAATCCAATGCGGACTGCTGTGTCTCGTTCAGCCAGTATAGGGCCACACCTGGGAGAAATTTCGAGTCAATCGGTCCAAAGACCTGGAAGCTATTGAAAAAATCGCCCGACGTTTTCATGAAAAAGGCGACTTTTTTCATTAAAATATTCACCAAAAATCCAAATTCCACCCGAATCCAATGCGGACTGCTGTGTCTCGTTCAGCCAGTATAGGGCCACATCTGGGAGAAATTTCGAGTCAATCGGTCCAAAGACCTGGAAGCTATTGAAAAAATCGCCCGACGTTTTCATGAAAAAGGCGACTTTTTTCATTAAAATATTCACCAAAAATCCAAATTTCACTAAAAATCAATAAAAACTGCTGGTCTTTCTTTCGCCAGTATGGAGAACATTTGTGTTCAATTTCGAGTCAATCGGTCAAAAGACGACCGTAACCCTAACCCTAGCCCCATAACCCTAACCCTAGCCCCGTAACCCTAACCCTAACCCTAGCCCCAGCCTTAAGCCAGCCTCATGAAACATTGTCCCTCTCACTAAAATATTCACCAAAAATCCAAATTCCACCCGAATCCAATGCGGACTGCTGTGTCTCGTTCAGCCAGTATAGGGCCACATCTGGGAGAAATTTCGAGTCAATCGGTCCAAAGACCTGGAAGCTATTGAAAAAATCGCCCGACGTTTTCATGAAAAAGGCGACTTTTTTCATTAAAATATTCACCAAAAATCCAAATTTCACTAAAAATCAATAAAAACTGCTGGTCTTTCTTTCGCCAGTATGGAGAACATTTGTGTTCAATTTCGAGTCAATCGGTCAAAAGACGACCGTAACCCTAACCCTAGCCCCATAACCCTAACCCTAGCCCCGTAACCCTAACCCTAACCCTAACCCTAGCCCCAGCCTTAAGCCAGCCTCATGAAACATTGTCCCTCTCACTAAAATATTCACCAAAAATCCAAATTCCACCCGAATCCAATGCGGACTGCTGTGTCTCGTTCAGCCAGTATAGGGCCACATCTGGGAGAAATTTCGAGTCAATCGGTCCAAAGACCTGGAAGCTATTGAAAAAATCGCCCGACGTTTTCATGAAAAAGGCGACTTTTTTCATTAAAATATTCACCAAAAATCCAAATTCCACCCGAATCCAATGCGGACTGCTGTGTCTCGTTCAGCCAGTATAGGGCCACATCTGGGAGAAATTTCGAGTCAATCGGTCCAAAGACCTGGAAGCTATTGAAAAAATCGCCCGACGTTTTCATGAAAAAGGCGACTTTTTTCATTAAAATATTCACCAAAAATCCAAATTCCACCCGAATCCAATGCGGACTGCTGTGTCTCGTTCAGCCAGTATAGGGCCACATCTGGGAGAAATTTCGAGTCAATCGGTCCAAAGACCTGGAAGCTATTGAAAAAATCGCCCGACGTTTTCATGAAAAAGGCGACTTTTTTCATTAAAATATTCACCAAAAATCCAAATTTCACTAAAAATCAATAAAAACTGCTGGTCTTTCTTTCGCCAGTATGGAGAACATTTGTGTTCAATTTCGAGTCAATCGGTCAAAAGACGACCGTAACCCTAACCCTAGCCCCATAACCCTAACCCTAGCCCCGTAACCCTAACCCTAACCCTAGCCCCAGCCTTAAGCCAGCCTCATGAAACATTGTCCCTCTCACTAAAATATTCACCAAAAATCCAAATTCCACCCGAATCCAATGCGGACTGCTGTGTCTCGTTCAGCCAGTATAGGGCCACATCTGGGAGAAATTTCGAGTCAATCGGTCCAAAGACCTGGAAGCTATTGAAAAAATCGCCCGACGTTTTCATGAAAAAGGCGACTTTTTTCATTAAAATATTCACCAAAAATCCAAATTCCACCCGAATCCAATGCGGACTGCTGTGTCTCGTTCAGCCAGTATAGGGCCACATCTGGGAGAAATTTCGAGTCAATCGGTCCAAAGACCTGGAAGCTATTGAAAAAATCGCCCGACGTTTTCATGAAAAAGGCGACTTTTTTCATTAAAATATTCACCAAAAATCCAAATTTCACTAAAAATCAATAAAAACTGCTGGTCTTTCTTTCGCCAGTATGGAGAACATTTGTGTTCAATTTCGAGTCAATCGGTCAAAAGACGACCGTAACCCTAACCCTAGCCCCATAACCCTAACCCTAGCCCCGTAACCCTAACCCTAACCCTAGCCCCAGCCTTAAGCCAGCCTCATGAAACATTGTCCCTCTCACTAAAATATTCACCAAAAATCCAAATTCCACCCGAATCCAATGCGGACTGCTGTGTCTCGTTCAGCCAGTATAGGGCCACATCTGGGAGAAATTTCGAGTCAATCGGTCCAAAGACCTGGAAGCTATTGAAAAAATCGCCCGACGTTTTCATGAAAAAGGCGACTTTTTTCATTAAAATATTCACCAAAAATCCAAATTTCACTAAAAATCAATAAAAACTGCTGGTCTTTCTTTCGCCAGTATGGAGAACATTTGTGTTCAATTTCGAGTCAATCGGTGAAAAGACGACCGTAGCCCTAACCCTAGCCCCATAACCCTAACCCTAGCCCCGTAACCCTAACCCTAACCCTAACCCTAGCCCCAGCCTTAAGCCAGCCTCATGAAACATTGTCCCTCTGACTAAAATATTCACCAAAAATCCAAATTCCACCCGAATCCAATGCGGACTGCTGTGTCTCGTTCAGCCAGTATAGGGCCACACCTGGGAGAAATTTCGAGTCAATCGGTCCAAAGACCTGGAAGCTATTGAAAAAATCGCCCGACGTTTTCATGAAAAAGGCGACTTTTTTCATTAAAATATTCACCAAAAATCCAAATTCCACCCGAATCCAATGCGGACTGCTGTGTCTCGTTCAGCCAGTATAGGGCCACATCTGGGAGAAATTTCGAGTCAATCGGTCCAAAGACCTGGAAGCTATTGAAAAAATCGCCCGACGTTTTCATGAAAAAGGCGACTTTTTTCATTAAAATATTCACCAAAAATCCAAATTCCACCCGAATCCAATGCGGACTGCTGTGTCTCGTTCAGCCAGTATAGGGCCACATCTGGGAGAAATTTCGAGTCAATCGGTCCAAAGACCTGGAAGCTATTGAAAAAATCGCCCGACGTTTTCATGAAAAAGGCGACTTTTTTCATTAAAATATTCACCAAAAATCCAAATTTCACTAAAAATCAATAAAAACTGCTGGTCTTTCTTTCGCCAGTATGGAGAACATTTGTGTTCAATTTCGAGTCAATCGGTCAAAAGACGACCGTAACCCTAACCCTAGCCCCATAACCCTAACCCTAGCCCCGTAACCCTAACCCTAACCCTAGCCCCAGCCTTAAGCCAGCCTCATGAAACATTGTCCCTCTCACTAAAATATTCACCAAAAATCCAAATTCCACCCGAATCCAATGCGGACTGCTGTGTCTCGTTCAGCCAGTATAGGGCCACATCTGGGAGAAATTTCGAGTCAATCGGTCCAAAGACCTGGAAGCTATTGAAAAAATCGCCCGACGTTTTCATGAAAAAGGCGACTTTTTTCATTAAAATATTCACCAAAAATCCAAATTTCACTAAAAATCAATAAAAACTGCTGGTCTTTCTTTCGCCAGTATGGAGAACATTTGTGTTCAATTTCGAGTCAATCGGTCAAAAGACGACCGTAACCCTAACCCTAGCCCCATAACCCTAACCCTAGCCCCGTAACCCTAACCCTAACCCTAACCCTAGCCCCAGCCTTAAGCCAGCCTCATGAAACATTGTCCCTCTCACTAAAATATTCACCAAAAATCCAAATTCCACCCGAATCCAATGCGGACTGCTGTGTCTCGTTCAGCCAGTATAGGGCCACATCTGGGAGAAATTTCGAGTCAATCGGTCCAAAGACCTGGAAGCTATTGAAAAAATCGCCCGACTTTTTCATGAAAAAGGCGACTTTTTTCATTAAAATATTCACCAAAAATCCAAATTCCACCCGAATCCAATGCGGACTGCTGTGTCTCGTTCAGCCAGTATAGGGCCACATCTGGGAGAAATTTCGAGTCAATCGGTCCAAAGACCTGGAAGCTATTGAAAAAATCGCCCGACGTTTTCATGAAAAAGGCGACTTTTTTCATTAAAATATTCACCAAAAATCCAAATTCCACCCGAATCCAATGCGGACTGCTGTGTCTCGTTCAGCCAGTATAGGGCCACATCTGGGAGAAATTTCGAGTCAATCGGTCCAAAGACCTGGAAGCTATTGAAAAAATCGCCCGACGTTTTCATGAAAAAGGCGACTTTTTTCATTAAAATATTCACCAAAAATCCAAATTTCACTAAAAATCAATAAAAACTGCTGGTCTTTCTTTCGCCAGTATGGAGAACATTTGTGTTCAATTTCGAGTCAATCGGTCAAAAGACGACCGTAACCCTAACCCTAGCCCCATAACCCTAACCCTAGCCCCGTAACCCTAACCCTAACCCTAGCCCCAGCCTTAAGCCAGCCTCATGAAACATTGTCCCTCTCACTAAAATATTCACCAAAAATCCAAATTCCACCCGAATCCAATGCGGACTGCTGTGTCTCGTTCAGCCAGTATAGGGCCACATCTGGGAGAAATTTCGAGTCAATCGGTCCAAAGACCTGGAAGCTATTGAAAAAATCGCCCGACGTTTTCATGAAAAAGGCGACTTTTTTCATTAAAATATTCACCAAAAATCCAAATTTCACTAAAAATCAATAAAAACTGCTGGTCTTTCTTTCGCCAGTATGGAGAACATTTGTGTTCAATTTCGAGTCAATCGGTCAAAAGACGACCGTAACCCTAACCCTAGCCCCATAACCCTAACCCTAGCCCCGTAACCCTAACCCTAACCCTAACCCTAGCCCCAGCCTTAAGCCAGCCTCATGAAACATTGTCCCTCTCACTAAAATATTCACCAAAAATCCAAATTCCACCCGAATCCAATGCGGACTGCTGTGTCTCGTTCAGCCAGTATAGGGCCACATCTGGGAGAAATTTCGAGTCAATCGGTCCAAAGACCTGGAAGCTATTGAAAAAATCGCCCGACGTTTTCATGAAAAAGGCGACTTTTTTCATTAAAATATTCACCAAAAATCCAAATTCCACCCGAATCCAATGCGGACTGCTGTGTCTCGTTCAGCCAGTATAGGGCCACATCTGGGAGAAATTTCGAGTCAATCGGTCCAAAGACCTGGAAGCTATTGAAAAAATCGCCCGACGTTTTCATGAAAAAGGCGACTTTTTTCATTAAAATATTCACCAAAAATCCAAATTTCACTAAAAATCAATAAAAACTGCTGGTCTTTCTTTCGCCAGTATGGAGAACATTTGTGTTCAATTTCGAGTCAATCGGTCAAAAGACGACCGTAACCCTAACCCTAGCCCCATAACCCTAACCCTAGCCCCGTAACCCTAACCCTAACCCTAGCCCCAGCCTTAAGCCAGCCTCATGAAACATTGTCCCTCTCACTAAAATATTCACCAAAAATCCAAATTCCACCCGAATCCAATGCGGACTGCTGTGTCTCGTTCAGCCAGTATAGGGCCACATCTGGGAGAAATTTCGAGTCAATCGGTCCAAAGACCTGGAAGCTATTGAAAAAATCGCCCGACGTTTTCATGAAAAAGGCGACTTTTTTCATTAAAATATTCACCAAAAATCCAAATTCCACCCGAATCCAATGCGGACTGCTGTGTCTCGTTCAGCCAGTATAGGGCCACATCTGGGAGAAATTTCGAGTCAATCGGTCCAAAGACCTGGAAGCTTTTGAAAAAATCGCCCGACGTTTTCATGAAAAAGGCGACTTTTTTCATTAAAATATTCACCAAAAATCCAAATTTCACTAAAAATCAATAAAAACTGCTGGTCTTTCTTTCGCCAGTATGGAGAACATTTGTGTTCAATTTCGAGTCAATCGGTCAAAAGACGACCGTAACCCTAACCCTAGCCCCATAACCCTAACCCTAGCCCCGTAACCCTAACCCTAACCCTAGCCCCAGCCTTAAGCCAGCCTCATGAAACATTGTCCCTCTCACTAAAATATTCACCAAAAATCCAAATTCCACCCGAATCCAATGCGGACTGCTGTGTCTCGTTCAGCCAGTATAGGGCCACATCTGGGAGAAATTTCGAGTCAATCGGTCCAAAGACCTGGAAGCTATTGAAAAAATCGCCCGACGTTTTCATGAAAAAGGCGACTTTTTTCATTAAAATATTCACCAAAAATCCAAATTTCACTAAAAATCAATAAAAACTGCTGGTCTTTCTTTCGCCAGTATGGAGAACATTTGTGTTCAATTTCGAGTCAATCGGTCAAAAGACGACCGTAGCCCTAACCCTAGCCCCATAACCCTAACCCTAGCCCCGTAACCCTAACCCTAACCCTAACCCTAGCCCCAGCCTTAAGCCAGCCTCATGAAACATTGTCCCTCTGACTAAAATATTCACCAAAAATCCAAATTCCACCCGAATCCAATGCGGACTGCTGTGTCTCGTTCAGCCAGTATAGGGCCACACCTGGGAGAAATTTCGAGTCAATCGGTCCAAAGACCTGGAAGCTATTGAAAAAATCGCCCGACGTTTTCATGAAAAAGGCGACTTTTTTCATTAAAATATTCACCAAAAATCCAAATTCCACCCGAATCCAATGCGGACTGCTGTGTCTCGTTCAGCCAGTATAGGGCCACATCTGGGAGAAATTTCGAGTCAATCGGTCCAAAGACCTGGAAGCTATTGAAAAAATCGCCCGACGTTTTCATGAAAAAGGCGACTTTTTTCATTAAAATATTCACCAAAAATCCAAATTCCACCCGAATCCAATGCGGACTGCTGTGTCTCGTTCAGCCAGTATAGGGCCACATCTGGGAGAAATTTCGAGTCAATCGGTCCAAAGACCTGGAAGCTATTGAAAAAATCGCCCGACGTTTTCATGAAAAAGGCGACTTTTTTCATTAAAATATTCACCAAAAATCCAAATTTCACTAAAAATCAATAAAAACTGCTGGTCTTTCTTTCGCCAGTATGGAGAACATTTGTGTTCAATTTCGAGTCAATCGGTCAAAAGACGACCGTAACCCTAACCCTAGCCCCATAACCCTAACCCTAGCCCCGTAACCCTAACCCTAACCCTAGCCCCAGCCTTAAGCCAGCCTCATGAAACATTGTCCCTCTCACTAAAATATTCACCAAAAATCCAAATTCCACCCGAATCCAATGCGGACTGCTGTGTCTCGTTCAGCCAGTATAGGGCCACATCTGGGAGAAATTTCGAGTCAATCGGTCCAAAGACCTGGAAGCTATTGAAAAAATCGCCCGACGTTTTCATGAAAAAGGCGACTTTTTTCATTAAAATATTCACCAAAAATCCAAATTTCACTAAAAATCAATAAAAACTGCTGGTCTTTCTTTCGCCAGTATGGAGAACATTTGTGTTCAATTTCGAGTCAATCGGTCAAAAGACGACCGTAACCCTAACCCTAGCCCCATAACCCTAACCCTAGCCCCGTAACCCTAACCCTAACCCTAACCCTAGCCCCAGCCTTAAGCCAGCCTCATGAAACATTGTCCCTCTCACTAAAATATTCACCAAAAATCCAAATTCCACCCGAATCCAATGCGGACTGCTGTGTCTCGTTCAGCCAGTATAGGGCCACATCTGGGAGAAATTTCGAGTCAATCGGTCCAAAGACCTGGAAGCTATTGAAAAAATCGCCCGACTTTTTCATGAAAAAGGCGACTTTTTTCATTAAAATATTCACCAAAAATCCAAATTCCACCCGAATCCAATGCGGACTGCTGTGTCTCGTTCAGCCAGTATAGGGCCACATCTGGGAGAAATTTCGAGTCAATCGGTCCAAAGACCTGGAAGCTATTGAAAAAATCGCCCGACGTTTTCATGAAAAAGGCGACTTTTTTCATTAAAATATTCACCAAAAATCCAAATTCCACCCGAATCCAATGCGGACTGCTGTGTCTCGTTCAGCCAGTATAGGGCCACATCTGGGAGAAATTTCGAGTCAATCGGTCCAAAGACCTGGAAGCTATTGAAAAAATCGCCCGACGTTTTCATGAAAAAGGCGACTTTTTTCATTAAAATATTCACCAAAAATCCAAATTTCACTAAAAATCAATAAAAACTGCTGGTCTTTCTTTCGCCAGTATGGAGAACATTTGTGTTCAATTTCGAGTCAATCGGTCAAAAGACGACCGTAACCCTAACCCTAGCCCCATAACCCTAACCCTAGCCCCGTAACCCTAACCCTAACCCTAACCCTAGCCCCAGCCTTAAGCCAGCCTCATGAAACATTGTCCCTCTCACTAAAATATTCACCAAAAATCCAAATTCCACCCGAATCCAATGCGGACTGCTGTGTCTCGTTCAGCCAGTATAGGGCCACATCTGGGAGAAATTTCGAGTCAATCGGTCCAAAGACCTGGAAGCTATTGAAAAAATCGCCCGACGTTTTCATGAAAAAGGCGACTTTTTTCATTAAAATATTCACCAAAAATCCAAATTCCACCCGAATCCAATGCGGACTGCTGTGTCTCGTTCAGCCAGTATAGGGCCACATCTGGGAGAAATTTCGAGTCAATCGGTCCAAAGACCTGGAAGCTATTGAAAAAATCGCCCGACGTTTTCATGAAAAAGGCGACTTTTTTCATTAAAATATTCACCAAAAATCCAAATTTCACTAAAAATCAATAAAAACTGCTGGTCTTTCTTTCGCCAGTATGGAGAACATTTGTGTTCAATTTCGAGTCAATCGGTCAAAAGACGACCGTAACCCTAACCCTAGCCCCATAACCCTAACCCTAGCCCCGTAACCCTAACCCTAACCCTAGCCCCAGCCTTAAGCCAGCCTCATGAAACATTGTCCCTCTCACTAAAATATTCACCAAAAATCCAAATTCCACCCGAATCCAATGCGGACTGCTGTGTCTCGTTCAGCCAGTATAGGGCCACATCTGGGAGAAATTTCGAGTCAATCGGTCCAAAGACCTGGAAGCTATTGAAAAAATCGCCCGACGTTTTCATGAAAAAGGCGACTTTTTTCATTAAAATATTCACCAAAAATCCAAATTCCACCCGAATCCAATGCGGACTGCTGTGTCTCGTTCAGCCAGTATAGGGCCACATCTGGGAGAAATTTCGAGTCAATCGGTCCAAAGACCTGGAAGCTATTGAAAAAATCGCCCGACGTTTTCATGAAAAACGCGACTTTTTTCATTAAAATATTCACCAAAAATCCAAATTCCACCCGAATCCAATGCGGACTGCTGTGTCTCGTTCAGCCAGTATAGGGCCACATCTGGGAGAAATTTCGAGTCAATCGGTCCAAAGACCTGGAAGCTATTGAAAAAATCGCCCGACGTTTTCATGAAAAAGGCGACTTTTTTCATTAAAATATTCACCAAAAATCCAAATTTCACTAAAAATCAATAAAAACTGCTGGTCTTTCTTTCGCCAGTATGGAGAACATTTGTGTTCAATTTCGAGTCAATCGGTCAAAAGACGACCGTAACCCTAACCCTAGCCCCATAACACTAACCATAGCCCCGTAACCCTAACCCTAACCCTAGCCCCAGCCTTAAGCCAGCCTCATGAAACATTGTCCCTCTCACTAAAATATTCACCAAAAATCCAAATTCCACCCAAATCCAATGGGGACTGCTGTGTCTCGTTCAGCCAGTATAGGGCCACATATGGGAGAAATTTCGAGTCAATCGGTCCAAAGGCCTGGAAGCTATTGAAAAAATCGCCCGACGTTTTCATGAAAAAGGCGACTTTTTTCATTAAAATATTCACCAAAAATCCAAATTCCACCCGAATCCAATGCGGACTGCTGTGTCTCGTTCAGCCAGTATAGGGCCACATCTGGGAGAAATTTCGAGTCAATCGGTCCAAAGACCTGGAAGCTATTGAAAAAATCGCCCGACGTTTTCATGAAAAAGGCGACTTTTTTCATTAAAATATTCACCAAAAATCCAAATTCCACCCGAATCCAATGCGGACTGCTGTGTCTCGTTCAGCCAGTATAGGGCCACATCTGGGAGAAATTTCGAGTCAATCGGTCCAAAGACCTGGAAGCTATTGAAAAAATCGCCCGACGTTTTCATGAAAAAGGCGACTTTTTTCATTAAAATATTCACCAAAAATCCAAATTTCACTAAAAATCAATAAAAACTGCTGGTCTTTCTTTCGCCAGTATGGAGAACATTTGTGTTCAATTTCGAGTCAATCGGTCAAAAGACGATCGTAACCCTAACCCTAGCCCCATAACCCTAACCCTAGCCCCGTAACCCTAACCCTAACCCTAACCCTAGCCCCAGCCTTAAGCCAGCCTCATGAAACATTGTCCCTCTCACTAAAATATTCACCAAAAATCCAAATTCCACCCGAATCCAATGCGGACTGCTGTGTCTCGTTCAGCCAGTATAGGGCCACATCTGGGAGAAATTTCGAGTCAATCGGTCCAAAGACCTGGAAGCTATTGAAAAAATCGCCCGACGTTTTCATGAAAAAGGCGACTTTTTTCATTAAAATATTCACCAAAAATCCAAATTCCACCCGAATCCAATGCGGACTGCTGTGTCTCGTTCAGCCAGTATAGGGCCACATCTGGGAGAAATTTCGAGTCAATCGGTCCAAAGACCTGGAAGCTATTGAAAAAATCGCCCGACGTTTTCATGAAAAAGGCGACTTTTTTCATTAAAATATTCACCAAAAATCCAAATTTCACTAAAAATCAATAAAAACTGCTGGTCTTTCTTTCGCCAGTATGGAGAACATTTGTGTTCAATTTCGAGTCAATCGGTCAAAAGACGACCGTAACCCTAACCCTAGCCCCATAACCCTAACCCTAGCCCCGTAACCCTAACCCTAACCCTAGCCCCAGCCTTAAGCCTGCCTCATGAAACATTGTCCCTCTCACTAAAATATTCACCAAAAATCCAAATTCCACCCGAATCCAATGCGGACTGCTGTGTCTCGTTCAGCCAGTATAGGGCCACATCTGGGAGAAATTTCGAGTCAATCGGTCCAAAGACCTGGAAGCTATTGAAAAAATCGCCCGACGTTTTCATGAAAAAGGCGACTTTTTTCATTAAAATATTCACCAAAAATCCAAATTCCACCCGAATCCAATGCGGACTGCTGTGTCTCGTTCAGCCAGTATAGGGCCACATCTGGGAGAAATTTCGAGTCAATCGGTCCAAAGACCTGGAAGCTATTGAAAAAATCGCCCGACGTTTTCATGAAAAACGCGACTTTTTTCATTAAAATATTCACCAAAAATCCAAATTCCACCCGAATCCAATGCGGACTGCTGTGTCTCGTTCAGCCAGTATAGGGCCACATCTGGGAGAAATTTCGAGTCAATCGGTCCAAAGACCTGGAAGCTATTGAAAAAATCGCCCGACGTTTTCATGAAAAAGGCGACTTTTTTCATTAAAATATTCACCAAAAATCCAAATTTCACTAAAAATCAATAAAAACTGCTGGTCTTTCTTTCGCCAGTATGGAGAACATTTGTGTTCAATTTCGAGTCAATCGGTCAAAAGACGACCGTAACCCTAACCCTAGCCCCATAACCCTAACCCTAGCCCCGTAACCCTAACCCTAACCCTAGCCCCAGCCTTAAGCCAGCCTCATGAAACATTGTCCCTCTCACTAAAATATTCACCAAAAATCCAAATTCCACCCAAATCCAATGGGGACTGCTGTGTCTCGTTCAGCCAGTATAGGGCCACATATGGGAGAAATTTCGAGTCAATCGGTCCAAAGGCCTGGAAGCTATTGAAAAAATCGCCCGACGTTTTCATGAAAAAGGCGACTTTTTTCATTAAAATATTCACCAAAAATCCAAATTCCACCCGAATCCAATGCGGACTGCTGTGTCTCGTTCAGCCAGTATAGGGCCACATCTGGGAGAAATTTCGAGTCAATCGGTCCAAAGACCTGGAAGCTATTGAAAAAATCGCCCGACGTTTTCATGAAAAAGGCGACTTTTTTCATTAAAATATTCACCAAAAATCCAAATTCCACCCGAATCCAATGCGGACTGCTGTGTCTCGTTCAGCCAGTATAGGGCCACATCTGGGAGAAATTTCGAGTCAATCGGTCCAAAGACCTGGAAGCTATTGAAAAAATCGCCTGACGTTTTCATGAAAAAGGCGACTTTTTTCATTAAAATATTCACCAAAAATCCAAATTTCACTAAAAATCAATAAAAACTGCTGGTCTTTCTTTCGCCAGTATGGAGAACATTTGTGTTCAATTTCGAGTCAATCGGTCAAAAGACGACCGTAACCCTAACCCTAGCCCCATAACCCTAACCCTAGCCCCGTAACCCTAACCCTAACCCTAACCCTAGCCCCAGCCTTAAGCCAGCCTCATGAAACATTGTCCCTCTCACTAAAATATTCACCAAAAATCCAAATTCCACCCGAATCCAATGCGGACTGCTGTGTCTCGTTCAGCCAGTATAGGGCCACATCTGGGAGAAATTTCGAGTCAATCGGTCCAAAGACCTGGAAGCTATTGAAAAAATCGCCCGACGTTTTCATGAAAAAGGCGACTTTTTTCATTAAAATATTCACCAAAAATCCAAATTTCACTAAAAATCAATAAAAACTGCTGGTCTTTCTTTCGCCAGTATGGAGAACATTTGTGTTCAATTTCGAGTCAATCGGTCAAAAGACGACCGTAACCCTAACCCTAGCCCCATAACCCTAACCCTAGCCCCGTAACCCTAACCCTAACCCTAGCCCCAGCCTTAAGCCATCCTCATGAAACATTGTCCCTCTCACTAAAATATTCACCAAAAATCCAAATTCCACCCGAATCCAATGCGGACTGCTGTGTCTCGTTCAGCCAGTATAGGGCCACATCTGGGAGAAATTTCGAGTCAATCGGTCCAAAGACCTGGAAGCTATTGAAAAAATCGCCCGACGTTTTCATGAAAAAGGCGACTTTTTTCATTAAAATATTCACCAAAAATCCAAATTCCACCCGAATCCAATGCGGACTGCTGTGTCTCGTTCAGCCAGTATAGGGCCACATCTGGGAGAAATTTCGAGTCAATCGGTCCAAAGACCTGGAAGCTATTGAAAAAATCGCCCGACGTTTTCATGAAAAAGGCGACTTTTTTCATTAAAATATTCACCAAAAATCCAAATTCCACCCGAATCCAATGCGGACTGCTGTGTCTCGTTCAGCCAGTATAGGGCCACATCTGGGAGAAATTTTGAGTCAATCGGTCCAAAGACCTGGAAGCTATTGAAAAAATCGCCTGATGTTTTCATGAAAAAGGCGACTTTTTTCATTAAAATATTCACCAAAAATCCAAATTTCACTAAAAATCAATAAAAACTGCTGGTCTTTCTTTCGCCAGTATGGAGAACATTTGTGTTCAATTTCGAGTCAATCGGTCAAAAGACGACCGTAACCCTAACCCTAGCCCCATAACCCTAACCCTAGCCCGTATCCCTAACCCTAACCCTAACCCTAGCCCCAGCCTTAAGCCAGCCTCATGAAACATTGTCCCTCTCACTAAAATATTCACCAAAAATCCAAATTCCACCCGAATCCAATGCGGACTGCTGTGTCTCGTTCAGCCAGTATAGGGCCACATCTGGGAGAAATTTCGAGTCAATCGGTCCAAAGACCTGGAAGCTATTGAAAAAATCGCCCGATGTTTTCATGAAAAAGGCGACTTTTTTCATTAAAATATTCACCAAAAATCCAAATTTCACTAAAAATCAATAAAAACTGCTGGTCTTTCTTTCGCCAGTATGGAGAACATTTGTGTTCAATTTCGAGTCAATCGGTCAAAAGACGACCGTAACCCTAACCCTAGCCCCATAACCCTAACCCTAGCCCCGTAACCCTAACCCTAACCCTAACCGTAGCCCCAGCCTTAAGCCAGCCTCATGAAACATTGTCCCTCTCACTAAAATATTATTATATATTTTCATTAAAATATTCACCAAAAATCCAAATTCCACCCGAATCCAATGCGGACTGCTGTGTCTCGTTCAGCCAGTATAGGGCCACATCTGGGAGAAATTTCGAGTCAATCGGTCCAAAGACCTGGAAGCTATTGAAAAAATCGCCCGACGTTTTCATGAAAAAGGCGACTTTTTTCATTAAAATATTCACCAAAAATCCAAATTCCACCCGAATCCAATGCGGACTGCTGTGTCTCGTTCAGCCAGTATAGGGCCACATCTGGGAGAAATTTCGAGTCAATCGGTCCAAAGACCTGGAAGCTATTGAAAAAATCGCCCGACGTTTTCATGAAAAAGGCGACTTTTTTCATTAAAATATTCACCAAAAATCCAAATTTCACTAAAAATCAATAAAAACTGCTGGTCTTTCTTTCGCCAGTATGGAGAACATTTGTGTTCAATTTCGAGTCAATCGGTCAAAAGACGACCGTAACCCTAACCCTAGCCCCATAACCCTAACCCTAGCCCCGTAACCCTAACCCTAACCCTAGCCCCAGCCTTAAGCCAGCCTCATGAAACATTGTCCCTGTCACTAAAATATTCACCAAAAATCCAAATTCCACCCGAATCCAATGCGGACTGCTGTGTCTCGTTCAGCCAGTATAGGGCCACATCTGGGAGAAATTTCGAGTCAATCGGTCCAAAGACCTGGAAGCTATTGAAAAAATCGCCCGACGTTTTCATGAAAAAGGCGACTTTTTTCATTAAAATATTCACCAAAAATCCAAATTCCACCCGAATCCAATGCGGACTGCTGTGTCTCGTTCAGCCAGTATAGGGCCACATCTGGGAGAAATTTCGAGTCAATCGGTCCAAAGACCTGGAAGCTATTGAAAAAATCGCCCGACGTTTTCATGAAAAAGGCGACTTTTTTCATTAAAATATTCACCAAAAATCCAAATTCCACCCGAATCCAATGCGGACTGCTGTGTCTCGTTCAGCCAGTATAGGGCCACATCTGGGAGAAATTTCGAGTCAATCGGTCCAAAGACCTGGAAGCTATTGAAAAAATCGCCCGACGTTTTCATGAAAAAGGCGACTTTTTTCATTAAAATATTCACCAAAAATCCAAATTTCACTAAAAATCAATAAAAACTGCTGGTCTTTCTTTCGCCAGTATGGAGAACATTTGTGTTCAATTTCGAGTCAATCGGTCAAAAGACGACCGTAACCCTAACCCTAGCCCCATAACCCTAACCCTAGCCCCGTAACCCTAACCCTAACCCTAACCCTAGCCCCAGCCTTAAGCCAGCCTCATGAAACATTGTCCCTCTCACTAAAATATTCACCAAAAATCCAAATTCCACCCGAATCCAATGCGGACTGCTGTGTCTCGTTCAGCCAGTATAGGGCCACATCTGGGAGAAATTTCGAGTCAATCGGTCCAAAGACCTGGAAGCTATTGAAAAAATCGCCCGACGTTTTCATGAAAAAGGCGACTTTTTTCATTAAAATATTCACCAAAAATCCAAATTTCACTAAAAATCAATAAAAACTGCTGGTCTTTCTTTCGCCAGTATGGAGAACATTTGTGTTCAATTTCGAGTCAATCGGTCAAAAGACGACCGTAACCCTAACCCTAGCCCCATAACCCTAACCCTAGCCCCGTAACCCTAACCCTAACCCTAACCCTAGCCCCAGCCTTAAGCCAGCCTCATGAAACATTGTCCCTCTCACTAAAATATTCACCAAAAATCCAAATTCCACCCGAATCCAATGCGGACTGCTGTGTCTCGTTCAGCCAGTATAGGGCCACATCTGGGAGAAATTTCGAGTCAATCGGTCCAAAGACCTGGAAGCTATTGAAAAAATCGCCCGACGTTTTCATGAAAAAGGCGACTTTTTTCATTAAAATATTCACCAAAAATCCAAATTCCACCCGAATCCAATGCGGACTGCTGTGTCTCGTTCAGCCAGTATAGGGCCACATCTGGGAGAAATTTCGAGTCAATCGGTCCAAAGACCTGGAAGCTATTGAAAAAATCGCCCGACGTTTTCATGAAAAAGGCGACTTTTTTCATTAAAATATTCACCAAAAATCCAAATTCCACCCGAATCCAATGCGGACTGCTGTGTCTCGTTCAGCCAGTATAGGGCCACATCTGGGAGAAATTTCGAGTCAATCGGTCCAAAGACCTGGAAGCTATTGAAAAAATCGCCCGACGTTTTCATGAAAAAGGCGACTTTTTTCATTAAAATATTCACCAAAAATCCAAATTTCACTAAAAATCAATAAAAACTGCTGGTCTTTCTTTCGCCAGTATGGAGAACATTTGTGTTCAATTTCGAGTCAATCGGTCAAAAGACGACCGTAACCCTAACCCTAGCCCCATAACCCTAACCCTAGCCCCGTAACCCTAACCCTAACCCTAACCCTAGCCCCAGCCTTAAGCCAGCCTCATGAAACATTGTCCCTCTCACTAAAATATTCACCAAAAATCCAAATTCCACCCGAATCCAATGCGGACTGCTGTGTCTCGTTCAGCCAGTATAGGGCCACACCTGGGAGAAATTTCGAGTCAATCGGTCCAAAGACCTGGAAGCTATTGAAAAAATCGCCCGACGTTTTCATGAAAAAGGCGACTTTTTTCATTAAAATATTCACCAAAAATCCAAATTCCACCCGAATCCAATGCGGACTGCTGTGTCTCGTTCAGCCAGTATAGGGCCACATCTGGGAGAAATTTCGAGTCAATCGGTCCAAAGACCTGGAAGCTATTGAAAAAATCGCCCGACGTTTTCATGAAAAAGGCGACTTTTTTCATTAAAATATTCACCAAAAATCCAAATTCCACCCGAATCCAATGCGGACTGCTGTGTCTCGTTCAGCCAGTATAGGGCCACATCTGGGAGAAATTTCGAGTCAATCGGTCCAAAGACCTGGAAGCTATTGAAAAAATCGCCCGACGTTTTCATGAAAAAGGCGACTTTTTTCATTAAAATATTCACCAAAAATCCAAATTTCACTAAAAATCAATAAAAACTGATGGTCTTTCTTTCGCCAGTATGGAGAACATTTGTGTTCAATTTCGAGTCAATCGGTCAAAAGACGACCGTAACCCTAACCCTAGCCCCATAACCCTAACCCTAGCCCCGTAACCCTAACCCTAACCCTAACCCTAGCCCCAGCCTTAAGCCAGCCTCATGAAACATTGTCCCTGTCACTAAAATATTCACCAAAAATCCAAATTCCACCCGAATCCAATGCGGACTGCTGTGTCTCGTTCAGCCAGTATAGGGCCACATCTGGGAGAAATTTCGAGTCAATCGGTCCAAAGACCTGGAAGCTATTGAAAAAATCGCCCGACGTTTTCATGAAAAAGGCGACTTTTTTCATTAAAATATTCACCAAAAATCCAAATTCCACCCGAATCCAATGCGGACTGCTGTGTCTCGTTCAGCCAGTATAGGGCCACATCTGGGAGAAATTTCGAGTCAATCGGTCCAAAGACCTGGAAGCTATTGAAAAAATCGCCCGACGTTTTCATGAAAAAGGCGACTTTTTTCATTAAAATATTCACCAAAAATCCAAATTCCACCCGAATCCAATGCGGACTGCTGTGTCTCGTTCAGCCAGTATAGGGCCACATCTGGGAGAAATTTCGAGTCAATCGGTCCAAAGACCTGGAAGCTATTGAAAAAATCGCCTGACGTTTTCATGAAAAAGGCGACTTTTTTCATTAAAATATTCACCAAAAATCCAAATTTCACTAAAAATCAATAAAAACTGCTGGTCTTTCTTTCGCCAGTATGGAGAACATTTGTGTTCAATTTCGAGTCAATCGGTCAAAAGACGACCGTAACCCTAACCCTAGCCCCATAACCCTAACCCTAGCCCCGTAACCCTAACCCTAACCCTAGCCCCAGCCTTAAGCCAGCCTCATGAAACATTGTCCCTCTCACGAAAATATTCACCAAAAATCCAAATTCCACCCGAATCCAATGCGGACTGCTGTGTCTCGTTCAGCCAGTATAGGGCCACACCTGGGAGAAATTTCGAGTCAATCGGTCCAAAGACCTGGAAGCTATTGAAAAAATCGCCCGACGTTTTCATGAAAAAGGCGACTTTTTTCATTAAAATATTCACCAAAAATCCAAATTCCACCCGAATCCAATGCGGACTGCTGTGTCTCGTTCAGCCAGTATAGGGCCACATCTGGGAGAAATTTCGAGTCAATCGGTCCAAAGACCTGGAAGCTATTGAAAAAATCGCCCGACGTTTTCATGAAAAAGGCGACTTTTTTCATTAAAATATTCACCAAAAATCCAAATTCCACCCGAATCCAATGCGGACTGCTGTGTCTCGTTCAGCCAGTATAGGGCCACATCTGGGAGAAATTTCGAGTCAATCGGTCCAAAGACCTGGAAGCTATTGAAAAAATCGCCCGACGTTTTCATGAAAAAGGCGACTTTTTTCATTAAAATATTCACCAAAAATCCAAATTTCACTAAAAATCAATAAAAACTGCTGGTCTTTCTTTCGCCAGTATGGAGAACATTTGTGTTCAATTTCGAGTCAATCGGTCAAAAGACGACCGTAACCCTAACCCTAGCCCCATAACCCTAACCCTAGCCCCGTAACCCTAACCCTAACCCTAACCCTAGCCCCAGCCTTAAGCCAGCCTCATGAAACATTGTCCCTGTCACTAAAATATTCACCAAAAATCCAAATTCCACCCGAATCCAATGCGGACTGCTGTGTCTCGTTCAGCCAGTATAGGGCCACATCTGGGAGAAATTTCGAGTCAATCGGTCCAAAGACCTGGAAGCTATTGAAAAAATCGCCCGACGTTTTCATGAAAAAGGCGACTTTTTTCATTAAAATATTCACCAAAAATCCAAATTCCACCCGAATCCAATGTGGACTGCTGTGTCTCGTTCAGCCAGTATAGGGCCACATCTGGGAGAAATTTCGAGTCAATCGGTCCAAAGACCTGGAAGCTATTGAAAAAATCGCCCGACGTTTTCATGAAAAAGGCGACTTTTTTCATTAAAATATTCACCAAAAATCCAAATTCCACCCGAATCCAATGCGGACTGCTGTGTCTCGTTCAGCCAGTATAGGGCCACATCTGGGAGAAATTTCGAGTCAATCGGTCCAAAGACCTGGAAGCTATTGAAAAAATCGCCCGACGTTTTCATGAAAAAGGCGACTTTTTTCATTAAAATATTCACCAAAAATCCAAATTCCACCCGAATCCAATGCGGACTGCTGTGTCTCGTTCAGCCAGTATAGGGCCACATCTGGGAGAAATTTCGAGTCAATCGGTCCAAAGACCTGGAAGCTATTGAAAAAATCGCCCGACGTTTTCATGAAAAAGGCGACTTTTTTCATTAAAATATTCACCAAAAATCCAAATTTCACTAAAAATCAATAAAAACTGCTGGTCTTTCTTTCGCCAGTATGGAGAACATTTGTGTTCAATTTCGAGTCAATCGGTCAAAAGACGACCGTAACCCTAACCCTAGCCCCATAACCCTAACCCTAGCCCCGTAACCCTAACCCTAACCCTAACCCTAGCCCCAGCCTTAAGCCAGCCTCATGAAACATTGTCCCTCTCACTAAAATATTCACCAAAAATCCAAATTCCACCCGAATCCAATGCGGACTGCTGTGTCTCGTTCAGCCAGTATAGGGCCACATCTGGGAGAAATTTCGAGTCAATCGGTCCAAAGACCTGGAAGCTATTGAAAAAATCGCCCGACGTTTTCATGAAAAAGGCGACTTTTTTCATTAAAATATTCACCAAAAATCCAAATTCCACCCGAATCCAATGCGGACTGCTGTGTCTCGTTCAGCCAGTATAGGGCCACATCTGGGAGAAATTTCGAGTCAATCGGTCCAAAGACCTGGAAGCTATTGAAAAAATCGCCCGACGTTTTCATGAAAAAGGCGACTTTTTTCATTAAAATATTCACCAAAAATCCAAATTCCACCCGAATCCAATGCGGACTGCTGTGTCTCGTTCAGCCAGTATAGGGCCACATCTGGGAGAAATTTCGAGTCAATCGGTCCAAAGACCTGGAAGCTATTGAAAAAATCGCCCGACGTTTTCATGAAAAAGGCGACTTTTTTCATTAAAATATTCACCAAAAATCCAAATTTCACTAAAAATCAATAAAAACTGCTGGTCTTTCTTTCGCCAGTATGGAGAACATTTGTGTTCAATTTCGAGTCAATCGGTCAAAAGACGACCGTAGCCCTAACCCTAGCCCCATAACCCTAACCCTAGCCCCGTAACCCTAACCCTAACCCTAACCCTAGCCCCAGCCTTAAGCCAGCCTCATGAAACATTGTCCCTCTCACTAAAATATTCACCAAAAATCCAAATTCCACCCGAATCCAATGCGGACTGCTGTGTCTCGTTCAGCCAGTATAGGGCCACACCTGGGAGAAATTTCGAGTCAATCGGTCCAAAGACCTGGAAGCTATTGAAAAAATCGCCCGACGTTTTCATGAAAAAGGCGACTTTTTTCATTAAAATATTCACCAAAAATCCAAATTCCACCCGAATCCAATGCGGACTGCTGTGTCTCGTTCAGCCAGTATAGGGCCACATCTGGGAGAAATTTCGAGTCAATCGGTCCAAAGACCTGGAAGCTATTGAAAAAATCGCCCGACGTTTTCATGAAAAAGGCGACTTTTTTCATTAAAATATTCACCAAAAATCCAAATTCCACCCGAATCCAATGCGGACTGCTGTGTCTCGTTCAGCCAGTATAGGGCCACATCTGGGAGAAATTTCGAGTCAATCGGTCCAAAGACCTGGAAGCTATTGAAAAAATCGCCCGACGTTTTCATGAAAAAGGCGACTTTTTTCATTAAAATATTCACCAAAAATCCAAATTTCACTAAAAATCAATAAAAACTGCTGGTCTTTCTTTCGCCAGTATGGAGAACATTTGTGTTCAATTTCGAGTCAATCGGTCAAAAGACGACCGTAACCCTAACCCTAGCCCCATAACCCTAACCCTAGCCCCGTAACCCTAACCCTAACCCTAGCCCCAGCCTTAAGCCAGCCTCATGAAACATTGTCCCTCTCACTAAAATATTCACCAAAAATCCAAATTCCACCCGAATCCAATGCGGACTGCTGTGTCTCGTTCAGCCAGTATAGGGCCACATCTGGGAGAAATTTCGAGTCAATCGGTCCAAAGACCTGGAAGCTATTGAAAAAATCGCCCGACGTTTTCATGAAAAAGGCGACTTTTTTCATTAAAATATTCACCAAAAATCCAAATTTCACTAAAAATCAATAAAAACTGCTGGTCTTTCTTTCGCCAGTATGGAGAACATTTGTGTTCAATTTCGAGTCAATCGGTCAAAAGACGACCGTAACCCTAACCCTAGCCCCATAACCCTAACCCTAGCCCCGTAACCCTAACCCTAACCCTAACCCTAGCCCCAGCCTTAAGCCAGCCTCATGAAACATTGTCCCTCTCACTAAAATATTCACCAAAAATCCAAATTCCACCCGAATCCAATGCGGACTGCTGTGTCTCGTTCAGCCAGTATAGGGCCACATCTGGGAGAAATTTCGAGTCAATCGGTCCAAAGACCTGGAAGCTATTGAAAAAATCGCCCGACGTTTTCATGAAAAAGGCGACTTTTTTCATTAAAATATTCACCAAAAATCCAAATTCCACCCGAATCCAATGCGGACTGCTGTGTCTCGTTCAGCCAGTATAGGGCCACATCTGGGAGAAATTTCGAGTCAATCGGTCCAAAGACCTGGAAGCTATTGAAAAAATCGCCCGACGTTTTCATGAAAAAGGCGACTTTTTTCATTAAAATATTCACCAAAAATCCAAATTCCACCCGAATCCAATGCGGACTGCTGTGTCTCGTTCAGCCAGTATAGGGCCACATCTGGGAGAAATTTCGAGTCAATCGGTCCAAAGACCTGGAAGCTATTGAAAAAATCGCCCGACGTTTTCATGAAAAAGGCGACTTTTTTCATTAAAATATTCACCAAAAATCCAAATTTCACTAAAAATCAATAAAAACTGCTGGTCTTTCTTTCGCCAGTATGGAGAACATTTGTGTTCAATTTCGAGTCAATCGGTCAAAAGACGACCGTAACCCTAACCCTAGCCCCATAACCCTAACCCTAGCCCCGTAACCCTAACCCTAACCCTAACCCTAGCCCCAGCCTTAAGCCAGCCTCATGAAACATTGTCCCTCTCACTAAAATATTCACCAAAAATCCAAATTCCACCCGAATCCAATGCGGACTGCTGTGTCTCGTTCAGCCAGTATAGGGCCACATCTGGGAGAAATTTCGAGTCAATCGGTCCAAAGACCTGGAAGCTATTGAAAAAATCGCCCGACGTTTTCATGAAAAAGGCGACTTTTTTCATTAAAATATTCACCAAAAATCCAAATTCCACCCGAATCCAATGCGGACTGCTGTGTCTCGTTCAGCCAGTATAGGGCCACATCTGGGAGAAATTTCGAGTCAATCGGTCCAAAGACCTGGAAGCTATTGAAAAAATCGCCCGACGTTTTCATGAAAAAGGCGACTTTTTTCATTAAAATATTCACCAAAAATCCAAATTTCACTAAAAATCAATAAAAACTGCTGGTCTTTCTTTCGCCAGTATGGAGAACATTTGTGTTCAATTTCGAGTCAATCGGTCAAAAGACGACCGTAACCCTAACCCTAGCCCCATAACCCTAACCCTAGCCCCGTAACCCTAACCCTAACCCTAGCCCCAGCCTTAAGCCAGCCTCATGAAACATTGTCCCTCTCACTAAAATATTCACCAAAAATCCAAATTCCACCCGAATCCAATGCGGACTGCTGTGTCTCGTTCAGCCAGTATAGGGCCACATCTGGGAGAAATTTCGAGTCAATCGGTCCAAAGACCTGGAAGCTATTGAAAAAATCGCCCGACGTTTTCATGAAAAAGGCGACTTTTTTCATTAAAATATTCACCAAAAATCCAAATTTCACTAAAAATCAATAAAAACTGCTGGTCTTTCTTTCGCCAGTATGGAGAACATTTGTGTTCAATTTCGAGTCAATCGGTCAAAAGACGACCGTAGCCCTAACCCTAGCCCCATAACCCTAACCCTAGCCCCGTAACCCTAACCCTAACCCTAACCCTAGCCCCAGCCTTAAGCCAGCCTCATGAAACATTGTCCCTCTGACTAAAATATTCACCAAAAATCCAAATTCCACCCGAATCCAATGCGGACTGCTGTGTCTCGTTCAGCCAGTATAGGGCCACACCTGGGAGAAATTTCGAGTCAATCGGTCCAAAGACCTGGAAGCTATTGAAAAAATCGCCCGACGTTTTCATGAAAAAGGCGACTTTTTTCATTAAAATATTCACCAAAAATCCAAATTCCACCCGAATCCAATGCGGACTGCTGTGTCTCGTTCAGCCAGTATAGGGCCACATCTGGGAGAAATTTCGAGTCAATCGGTCCAAAGACCTGGAAGCTATTGAAAAAATCGCCCGACGTTTTCATGAAAAAGGCGACTTTTTTCATTAAAATATTCACCAAAAATCCAAATTCGACCCGAATCCAATGCGGACTGCTGTGTCTCGTTCAGCCAGTATAGGGCCACATCTGGGAGAAATTTCGAGTCAATCGGTCCAAAGACCTGGAAGCTATTGAAAAAATCGCCCGACGTTTTCATGAAAAAGGCGACTTTTTTCATTAAAATATTCACCAAAAATCCAAATTTCACTAAAAATCAATAAAAACTGCTGGTCTTTCTTTCGCCAGTATGGAGAACATTTGTGTTCAATTTCGAGTCAATCGGTCAAAAGACGACCGTAACCCTAACCCTAGCCCCATAACCCTAACCCTAGCCCCGTAACCCTAACCCTAACCCTAGCCCCAGCCTTAAGCCAGCCTCATGAAACATTGTCCCTCTCACTAAAATATTCACCAAAAATCCAAATTCCACCCGAATCCAATGCGGACTGCTGTGTCTCGTTCAGCCAGTATAGGGCCACATCTGGGAGAAATTTCGAGTCAATCGGTCCAAAGACCTGGAAGCTATTGAAAAAATCGCCCGACGTTTTCATGAAAAAGGCGACTTTTTTCATTAAAATATTCACCAAAAATCCAAATTTCACTAAAAATCAATAAAAACTGCTGGTCTTTCTTTCGCCAGTATGGAGAACATTTGTGTTCAATTTCGAGTCAATCGGTCAAAAGACGACCGTAACCCTAACCCTAGCCCCATAACCCTAACCCTAGCCCCGTAACCCTAACCCTAACCCTAACCCTAGCCCCAGCCTTAAGCCAGCCTCATGAAACATTGTCCCTCTCACTAAAATATTCACCAAAAATCCAAATTCCACCCGAATCCAATGCGGACTGCTGTGTCTCGTTCAGCCAGTATAGGGCCACATCTGGGAGAAATTTCGAGTCAATCGGTCCAAAGACCTGGAAGCTATTGAAAAAATCGCCCGACTTTTTCATGAAAAAGGCGACTTTTTTCATTAAAATATTCACCAAAAATCCAAATTCCACCCGAATCCAATGCGGACTGCTGTGTCTCGTTCAGCCAGTATAGGGCCACATCTGGGAGAAATTTCGAGTCAATCGGTCCAAAGACCTGGAAGCTATTGAAAAAATCGCCCGACGTTTTCATGAAAAAGGCGACTTTTTTCATTAAAATATTCACCAAAAATCCAAATTCCACCCGAATCCAATGCGGACTGCTGTGTCTCGTTCAGCCAGTATAGGGCCACATCTGGGAGAAATTTCGAGTCAATCGGTCCAAAGACCTGGAAGCTATTGAAAAAATCGCCCGACGTTTTCATGAAAAAGGCGACTTTTTTCATTAAAATATTCACCAAAAATCCAAATTTCACTAAAAATCAATAAAAACTGCTGGTCTTTCTTTCGCCAGTATGGAGAACATTTGTGTTCAATTTCGAGTCAATCGGTCAAAAGACGACCGTAACCCTAACCCTAGCCCCATAACCCTAACCCTAGCCCCGTAACCCTAACCCTAACCCTAACCCTAGCCCCAGCCTTAAGCCAGCCTCATGAAACATTGTCCCTCTCACTAAAATATTCACCAAAAATCCAAATTCCACCCGAATCCAATGCGGACTGCTGTGTCTCGTTCAGCCAGTATAGGGCCACATCTGGGAGAAATTTCGAGTCAATCGGTCCAAAGACCTGGAAGCTATTGAAAAAATCGCCCGACGTTTTCATGAAAAAGGCGACTTTTTTCATTAAAATATTCACCAAAAATCCAAATTCCACCCGAATCCAATGCGGACTGCTGTGTCTCGTTCAGCCAGTATAGGGCCACATCTGGGAGAAATTTCGAGTCAATCGGTCCAAAGACCTGGAAGCTATTGAAAAAATCGCCCGACGTTTTCATGAAAAAGGCGACTTTTTTCATTAAAATATTCACCAAAAATCCAAATTTCACTAAAAATCAATAAAAACTGCTGGTCTTTCTTTCGCCAGTATGGAGAACATTTGTGTTCAATTTCGAGTCAATCGGTCAAAAGACGACCGTAACCCTAACCCTAGCCCCATAACCCTAACCCTAGCCCCGTAACCCTAACCCTAACCCTAGCCCCAGCCTTAAGCCAGCCTCATGAAACATTGTCCCTCTCACTAAAATATTCACCAAAAATCCAAATTCCACCCGAATCCAATGCGGACTGCTGTGTCTCGTTCAGCCAGTATAGGGCCACATCTGGGAGAAATTTCGAGTCAATCGGTCCAAAGACCTGGAAGCTATTGAAAAAATCGCCCGACGTTTTCATGAAAAAGGCGACTTTTTTCATTAAAATATTCACCAAAAATCCAAATTCCACCCGAATCCAATGCGGACTGCTGTGTCTCGTTCAGCCAGTATAGGGCCACATCTGGGAGAAATTTCGAGTCAATCGGTCCAAAGACCTGGAAGCTATTGAAAAAATCGCCCGACGTTTTCATGAAAAACGCGACTTTTTTCATTAAAATATTCACCAAAAATCCAAATTCCACCCGAATCCAATGCGGACTGCTGTGTCTCGTTCAGCCAGTATAGGGCCACATCTGGGAGAAATTTCGAGTCAATCGGTCCAAAGACCTGGAAGCTATTGAAAAAATCGCCCGACGTTTTCATGAAAAAGGCGACTTTTTTCATTAAAATATTCACCAAAAATCCAAATTTCACTAAAAATCAATAAAAACTGCTGGTCTTTCTTTCGCCAGTATGGAGAACATTTGTGTTCAATTTCGAGTCAATCGGTCAAAAGACGACCGTAACCCTAACCCTAGCCCCATAACACTAACCCTAGCCCCGTAACCCTAACCCTAACCCTAACCCTAGCCCCAGCCTTAAGCCAGCCTCATGAAACATTGTCCCTCTCACTAAAATATTCACCAAAAATCCAAATTCCACCCAAATCCAATGGGGACTGCTGTGTCTCGTTCAGCCAGTATAGGGCCACATATGGGAGAAATTTCGAGTCAATCGGTCCAAAGGCCTGGAAGCTATTGAAAAAATCGCCCGACGTTTTCATGAAAAAGGCGACTTTTTTCATTAAAATATTCACCAAAAATCCAAATTCCACCCGAATCCAATGCGGACTGCTGTGTCTCGTTCAGCCAGTATAGGGCCACATCTGGGAGAAATTTCGAGTCAATCGGTCCAAAGACCTGGAAGCTATTGAAAAAATCGCCCGACGTTTTCATGAAAAAGGCGACTTTTTTCATTAAAATATTCACCAAAAATCCAAATTCCACCCGAATCCAATGCGGACTGCTGTGTCTCGTTCAGCCAGTATAGGGCCACATCTGGGAGAAATTTCGAGTCAATCGGTCCAAAGACCTGGAAGCTATTGAAAAAATCGCCCGACGTTTTCATGAAAAAGGCGACTTTTTTCATTAAAATATTCACCAAAAATCCAAATTTCACTAAAAATCAATAAAAACTGCTGGTCTTTCTTTCGCCAGTATGGAGAACATTTGTGTTCAATTTCGAGTCAATCGGTCAAAAGACGATCGTAACCCTAACCCTAGCCCCATAACCCTAACCCTAGCCCCGTAACCCTAACCCTAACCCTAACCCTAGCCCCAGCCTTAAGCCAGCCTCATGAAACATTGTCCCTCTCACTAAAATATTCACCAAAAATCCAAATTCCACCCGAATCCAATGCGGACTGCTGTGTCTCGTTCAGCCAGTATAGGGCCACATCTGGGAGAAATTTCGAGTCAATCGGTCCAAAGACCTGGAAGCTATTGAAAAAATCGCCCGACGTTTTCATGAAAAAGGCGACTTTTTTCATTAAAATATTCACCAAAAATCCAAATTCCACCCGAATCCAATGCGGACTGCTGTGTCTCGTTCAGCCAGTATAGGGCCACATCTGGGAGAAATTTCGAGTCAATCGGTCCAAAGACCTGGAAGCTATTGAAAAAATCGCCCGACGTTTTCATGAAAAAGGCGACTTTTTTCATTAAAATATTCACCAAAAATCCAAATTTCACTAAAAATCAATAAAAACTGCTGGTCTTTCTTTCGCCAGTATGGAGAACATTTGTCTTCAATTTCGAGTCAATCGGTCAAAAGACGACCGTAACCCTAACCCTAGCCCCATAACCCTAACCCTAGCCCCGTAACCCTAACCCTAACCCTAACCCTAGCCCCAGCCTTAAGCCAGCCTCATGAAACATTGTCCCTCTCACTAAAATATTCACCAAAAATCCAAATTCGACCCGAATCCAATGCGGACTGCTGTGTCTCGTTCAGCCAGTATAGGGCCACATCTGGGAGAAATTTCGAGTCAATCGGTCCAAAGACCTGGAAGCTATTGAAAAAATCGCCCGACGTTTTCATGAAAAAGGCGACTTTTTTCATTAAAATATTCACCAAAAATCCAAATTTCACTAAAAATCAATAAAAACTGCTGGTCTTTCTTTCGCCAGTATGGAGAACATTTGTGTTCAATTTCGAGTCAATCGGTCAAAAGACGACCGTAACCCTAACCCTAGCCCCATAACCCTAACCCTAGCCCCGTAACCCTAACCCTAACCCTAGCCCCAGCCTTAAGCCAGCCTCATGAAACATTGTCCCTCTCACTAAAATATTCACCAAAAATCCAAATTCCACCCGAATCCAATGCGGACTGCTGTGTCTCGTTCAGCCAGTATAGGGCCACATCTGGGAGAAATTTCGAGTCAATCGGTCCAAAGACCTGGAAGCTATTGAAAAAATCGCCCGACGTTTTCATGAAAAAGGCGACTTTTTTCATTAAAATATTCACCAAAAATCCAAATTTCACTAAAAATCAATAAAAACTGCTGGTCTTTCTTTCGCCAGTATGGAGAACATTTGTGTTCAATTTCGAGTCAATCGGTCAAAAGACGACCGTAACCCTAACCCTAGCCCCATAACCCTAACCCTAGCCCCGTAACCCTAACCCTAACCCTAACCCTAGCCCCAGCCTTAAGCCAGCCTCATGAAACATTGTCCCTCTCACTAAAATATTCACCAAAAATCCAAATTCCACCCGAATCCAATGCGGACTGCTGTGTCTCGTTCAGCCAGTATAGGGCCACATCTGGGAGAAATTTCGAGTCAATCGGTCCAAAGACCTGGAAGCTATTGAAAAAATCGCCCGACTTTTTCATGAAAAAGGCGACTTTTTTCATTAAAATATTCACCAAAAATCCAAATTCCACCCGAATCCAATGCGGACTGCTGTGTCTCGTTCAGCCAGTATAGGGCCACATCTGGGAGAAATTTCGAGTCAATCGGTCCAAAGACCTGGAAGCTATTGAAAAAATCGCCCGACGTTTTCATGAAAAAGGCGACTTTTTTCATTAAAATATTCACCAAAAATCCAAATTCCACCCGAATCCAATGCGGACTGCTGTGTCTCGTTCAGCCAGTATAGGGCCACATCTGGGAGAAATTTCGAGTCAATCGGTCCAAAGACCTGGAAGCTATTGAAAAAATCGCCCGACGTTTTCATGAAAAAGGCGACTTTTTTCATTAAAATATTCACCAAAAATCCAAATTTCACTAAAAATCAATAAAAACTGCTGGTCTTTCTTTCGCCAGTATGGAGAACATTTGTGTTCAATTTCGAGTCAATCGGTCAAAAGACGACCGTAACCCTAACCCTAGCCCCATAACCCTAACCCTAGCCCCGTAACCCTAACCCTAACCCTAACCCTAGCCCCAGCCTTAAGCCAGCCTCATGAAACATTGTCCCTCTCACTAAAATATTCACCAAAAATCCAAATTCCACCCGAATCCAATGCGGACTGCTGTGTCTCGTTCAGCCAGTATAGGGCCACATCTGGGAGAAATTTCGAGTCAATCGGTCCAAAGACCTGGAAGCTATTGAAAAAATCGCCCGACGTTTTCATGAAAAAGGCGACTTTTTTCATTAAAATATTCACCAAAAATCCAAATTCCACCCGAATCCAATGCGGACTGCTGTGTCTCGTTCAGCCAGTATAGGGCCACATCTGGGAGAAATTTCGAGTCAATCGGTCCAAAGACCTGGAAGCTATTGAAAAAATCGCCCGACGTTTTCATGAAAAAGGCGACTTTTTTCATTAAAATATTCACCAAAAATCCAAATTTCACTAAAAATCAATAAAAACTGCTGGTCTTTCTTTCGCCAGTATGGAGAACATTTGTGTTCAATTTCGAGTCAATCGGTCAAAAGACGACCGTAACCCTAACCCTAGCCCCATAACCCTAACCCTAGCCCCGTAACCCTAACCCTAACCCTAGCCCCAGCCTTAAGCCAGCCTCATGAAACATTGTCCCTCTCACTAAAATATTCACCAAAAATCCAAATTCCACCCGAATCCAATGCGGACTGCTGTGTCTCGTTCAGCCAGTATAGGGCCACATCTGGGAGAAATTTCGAGTCAATCGGTCCAAAGACCTGGAAGCTATTGAAAAAATCGCCCGACGTTTTCATGAAAAAGGCGACTTTTTTCATTAAAATATTCACCAAAAATCCAAATTCCACCCGAATCCAATGCGGACTGCTGTGTCTCGTTCAGCCAGTATAGGGCCACATCTGGGAGAAATTTCGAGTCAATCGGTCCAAAGACCTGGAAGCTATTGAAAAAATCGCCCGACGTTTTCATGAAAAACGCGACTTTTTTCATTAAAATATTCACCAAAAATCCAAATTCCACCCGAATCCAATGCGGACTGCTGTGTCTCGTTCAGCCAGTATAGGGCCACATCTGGGAGAAATTTCGAGTCAATCGGTCCAAAGACCTGGAAGCTATTGAAAAAATCGCCCGACGTTTTCATGAAAAAGGCGACTTTTTTCATTAAAATATTCACCAAAAATCCAAATTTCACTAAAAATCAATAAAAACTGCTGGTCTTTCTTTCGCCAGTATGGAGAACATTTGTGTTCAATTTCGAGTCAATCGGTCAAAAGACGACCGTAACCCTAACCCTAGCCCCATAACACTAACCCTAGCCCCGTAACCCTAACCCTAACCCTAACCCTAGCCCCAGCCTTAAGCCAGCCTCATGAAACATTGTCCCTCTCACTAAAATATTCACCAAAAATCCAAATTCCACCCAAATCCAATGGGGACTGCTGTGTCTCGTTCAGCCAGTATAGGGCCACATATGGGAGAAATTTCGAGTCAATCGGTCCAAAGGCCTGGAAGCTATTGAAAAAATCGCCCGACGTTTTCATGAAAAAGGCGACTTTTTTCATTAAAATATTCACCAAAAATCCAAATTCCACCCGAATCCAATGCGGACTGCTGTGTCTCGTTCAGCCAGTATAGGGCCACATCTGGGAGAAATTTCGAGTCAATCGGTCCAAAGACCTGGAAGCTATTGAAAAAATCGCCCGACGTTTTCATGAAAAAGGCGACTTTTTTCATTAAAATATTCACCAAAAATCCAAATTCCACCCGAATCCAATGCGGACTGCTGTGTCTCGTTCAGCCAGTATAGGGCCACATCTGGGAGAAATTTCGAGTCAATCGGTCCAAAGACCTGGAAGCTATTGAAAAAATCGCCCGACGTTTTCATGAAAAAGGCGACTTTTTTCATTAAAATATTCACCAAAAATCCAAATTTCACTAAAAATCAATAAAAACTGCTGGTCTTTCTTTCGCCAGTATGGAGAACATTTGTGTTCAATTTCGAGTCAATCGGTCAAAAGACGATCGTAACCCTAACCCTAGCCCCATAACCCTAACCCTAGCCCCGTAACCCTAACCCTAACCCTAACCCTAGCCCCAGCCTTAAGCCAGCCTCATGAAACATTGTCCCTCTCACTAAAATATTCACCAAAAATCCAAATTCCACCCGAATCCAATGCGGACTGCTGTGTCTCGTTCAGCCAGTATAGGGCCACATCTGGGAGAAATTTCGAGTCAATCGGTCCAAAGACCTGGAAGCTATTGAAAAAATCGCCCGACGTTTTCATGAAAAAGGCGACTTTTTTCATTAAAATATTCACCAAAAATCCAAATTCCACCCGAATCCAATGCGGACTGCTGTGTCTCGTTCAGCCAGTATAGGGCCACATCTGGGAGAAATTTCGAGTCAATCGGTCCAAAGACCTGGAAGCTATTGAAAAAATCGCCCGACGTTTTCATGAAAAAGGCGACTTTTTTCATTAAAATATTCACCAAAAATCCAAATTTCACTAAAAATCAATAAAAACTGCTGGTCTTTCTTTCGCCAGTATGGAGAACATTTGTCTTCAATTTCGAGTCAATCGGTCAAAAGACGACCGTAACCCTAACCCTAGCCCCATAACCCTAACCCTAGCCCCGTAACCCTAACCCTAACCCTAACCCTAGCCCCAGCCTTAAGCCAGCCTCATGAAACATTGTCCCTCTCACTAAAATATTCACCAAAAATCCAAATTCCACCCGAATCCAATGCGGACTGCTGTGTCTCGTTCAGCCAGTATAGGGCCACATCTGGGAGAAATTTCGAGTCAATCGGTCCAAAGACCTGGAAGCTATTGAAAAAATCGCCCGACGTTTTCATGAAAAAGGCGACTTTTTTCATTAAAATATTCACCAAAAATCCAAATTTCACTAAAAATCAATAAAAACTGCTGGTCTTTCTTTCGCCAGTATGGAGAACATTTGTGTTCAATTTCGAGTCAATCGGTCAAAAGACGACCGTAACCCTAACCCTAGCCCCATAACCCTAACCCTAGCCCCGTAACCCTAACCCTAACCCTAGCCCCAGCCTTAAGCCAGCCTCATGAAACATTGTCCCTCTCACTAAAATATTCACCAAAAATCCAAATTCCACCCGAATCCAATGCGGACTGCTGTGTCTCGTTCAGCCAGTATAGGGCCACATCTGGGAGAAATTTCGAGTCAATCGGTCCAAAGACCTGGAAGCTATTGAAAAAATCGCCCGACGTTTTCATGAAAAAGGCGACTTTTTTCATTAAAATATTCACCAAAAATCCAAATTCCACCCGAATCCAATGCGGACTGCTGTGTCTCGTTCAGCCAGTATAGGGCCACATCTGGGAGAAATTTCGAGTCAATCGGTCCAAAGACCTGGAAGCTATTGAAAAAATCGCCCGACGTTTTCATGAAAAAGGCGACTTTTTTCATTAAAATATTCACCAAAAATCCAAATTCCACCCGAATCCAATGCGGACTGCTGTGTCTCGTTCAGCCAGTATAGGGCCACATCTGGGAGAAATTTCGAGTCAATCGGTCCAAAGACCTGGAAGCTATTGAAAAAATCGCCCGACGTTTTCATGAAAAAGGCGACTTTTTTCATTAAAATATTCACCAAAAATCCAAATTTCACTAAAAATCAATAAAAACTGCTGGTCTTTCTTTCGCCAGTATGGAGAACATTTGTGTTCAATTTCGAGTCAATCGGTCAAAAGACGACCGTAACCCTAACCCTAGCCCCATAACCCTAACCCTAGCCCCGTAACCCTAACCCTAACCCTAACCCTAGCCCCAGCCTTAAGCCAGCCTCATGAAACATTGTCCCTGTCACTAAAATATTCACCAAAAATCCAAATTCCACCCGAATCCAATGCGGACTGCTGTGTCTCGTTCAGCCAGTATAGGGCCACATCTGGGAGAAATTTCGAGTCAATCGGTCCAAAGACCTGGAAGCTATTGAAAAAATCGCCCGACGTTTTCATGAAAAAGGCGACTTTTTTCATTAAAATATTCACCAAAAATCCAAATTCCACCCGAATCCAATGCGGACTGCTGTGTCTCGTTCAGCCAGTATAGGGCCACATCTGGGAGAAATTTCGAGTCAATCGGTCCAAAGACCTGGAAGCTATTGAAAAAATCGCCCGACGTTTTCATGAAAAAGGCGACTTTTTTCATTAAAATATTCACCAAAAATCCAAATTTCACTAAAAATCAATAAAAACTGCTGGTCTTTCTTTCGCCAGTATGGAGAACATTTGTGTTCAATTTCGAGTCAATCGGTCAAAAGACGACCGTAACCCTAACCCTAGCCCCATAACCCTAACCCTAGCCCCGTAACCCTAACCCTAACCCTAACCCTAGCCCCAGCCTTAAGCCAGCCTCATGAAACATTGTCCCTCTCACTAAAATATTCACCAAAAATCCAAATTCCACCCGAATCCAATGCGGACTGCTGTGTCTCGTTCAGCCAGTATAGGGCCACATCTGGGAGAAATTTCGAGTCAATCGGTCCAAAGACCTGGAAGCTATTGAAAAAATCGCCCGACTTTTTCATGAAAAAGGCGACTTTTTTCATTAAAATATTCACCAAAAATCCAAATTCCACCCGAATCCAATGCGGACTGCTGTGTCTCGTTCAGCCAGTATAGGGCCACATCTGGGAGAAATTTCGAGTCAATCGGTCCAAAGACCTGGAAGCTATTGAAAAAATCGCCCGACGTTTTCATGAAAAAGGCGACTTTTTTCATTAAAATATTCACCAAAAATCCAAATTCCACCCGAATCCAATGCGGACTGCTGTGTCTCGTTCAGCCAGTATAGGGCCACATCTGGGAGAAATTTCGAGTCAATCGGTCCAAAGACCTGGAAGCTATTGAAAAAATCGCCCGACGTTTTCATGAAAAAGGCGACTTTTTTCATTAAAATATTCACCAAAAATCCAAATTTCACTAAAAATCAATAAAAACTGCTGGTCTTTCTTTCGCCAGTATGGAGAACATTTGTGTTCAATTTCGAGTCAATCGGTCAAAAGACGACCGTAACCCTAACCCTAGCCCCATAACCCTAACCCTAGCCCCGTAACCCTAACCCTAACCCTAACCCTAGCCCCAGCCTTAAGCCAGCCTCATGAAACATTGTCCCTCTCACTAAAATATTCACCAAAAATCCAAATTCCACCCGAATCCAATGCGGACTGCTGTGTCTCGTTCAGCCAGTATAGGGCCACATCTGGGAGAAATTTCGAGTCAATCGGTCCAAAGACCTGGAAGCTATTGAAAAAATCGCCCGACGTTTTCATGAAAAAGGCGACTTTTTTCATTAAAATATTCACCAAAAATCCAAATTCCACCCGAATCCAATGCGGACTGCTGTGTCTCGTTCAGCCAGTATAGGGCCACATCTGGGAGAAATTTCGAGTCAATCGGTCCAAAGACCTGGAAGCTATTGAAAAAATCGCCCGACGTTTTCATGAAAAAGGCGACTTTTTTCATTAAAATATTCACCAAAAATCCAAATTTCACTAAAAATCAATAAAAACTGCTGGTCTTTCTTTCGCCAGTATGGAGAACATTTGTGTTCAATTTCGAGTCAATCGGTCAAAAGACGACCGTAACCCTAACCCTAGCCCCATAACCCTAACCCTAGCCCCGTAACCCTAACCCTAACCCTAGCCCCAGCCTTAAGCCAGCCTCATGAAACATTGTCCCTCTCACTAAAATATTCACCAAAAATCCAAATTCCACCCGAATCCAATGCGGACTGCTGTGTCTCGTTCAGCCAGTATAGGGCCACATCTGGGAGAAATTTCGAGTCAATCGGTCCAAAGACCTGGAAGCTATTGAAAAAATCGCCCGACGTTTTCATGAAAAAGGCGACTTTTTTCATTAAAATATTCACCAAAAATCCAAATTCCACCCGAATCCAATGCGGACTGCTGTGTCTCGTTCAGCCAGTATAGGGCCACATCTGGGAGAAATTTCGAGTCAATCGGTCCAAAGACCTGGAAGCTATTGAAAAAATCGCCCGACGTTTTCATGAAAAACGCGACTTTTTTCATTAAAATATTCACCAAAAATCCAAATTCCACCCGAATCCAATGCGGACTGCTGTGTCTCGTTCAGCCAGTATAGGGCCACATCTGGGAGAAATTTCGAGTCAATCGGTCCAAAGACCTGGAAGCTATTGAAAAAATCGCCCGACGTTTTCATGAAAAAGGCGACTTTTTTCATTAAAATATTCACCAAAAATCCAAATTTCACTAAAAATCAATAAAAACTGCTGGTCTTTCTTTCGCCAGTATGGAGAACATTTGTGTTCAATTTCGAGTCAATCGGTCAAAAGACGACCGTAACCCTAACCCTAGCCCCATAACACTAACCCTAGCCCCGTAACCCTAACCCTAACCCTAACCCTAGCCCCAGCCTTAAGCCAGCCTCATGAAACATTGTCCCTCTCACTAAAATATTCACCAAAAATCCAAATTCCACCCAAATCCAATGGGGACTGCTGTGTCTCGTTCAGCCAGTATAGGGCCACATATGGGAGAAATTTCGAGTCAATCGGTCCAAAGGCCTGGAAGCTATTGAAAAAATCGCCCGACGTTTTCATGAAAAAGGCGACTTTTTTCATTAAAATATTCACCAAAAATCCAAATTCCACCCGAATCCAATGCGGACTGCTGTGTCTCGTTCAGCCAGTATAGGGCCACATCTGGGAGAAATTTCGAGTCAATCGGTCCAAAGACCTGGAAGCTATTGAAAAAATCGCCCGACGTTTTCATGAAAAAGGCGACTTTTTTCATTAAAATATTCACCAAAAATCCAAATTCCACCCGAATCCAATGCGGACTGCTGTGTCTCGTTCAGCCAGTATAGGGCCACATCTGGGAGAAATTTCGAGTCAATCGGTCCAAAGACCTGGAAGCTATTGAAAAAATCGCCCGACGTTTTCATGAAAAAGGCGACTTTTTTCATTAAAATATTCACCAAAAATCCAAATTTCACTAAAAATCAATAAAAACTGCTGGTCTTTCTTTCGCCAGTATGGAGAACATTTGTGTTCAATTTCGAGTCAATCGGTCAAAAGACGATCGTAACCCTAACCCTAGCCCCATAACCCTAACCCTAGCCCCGTAACCCTAACCCTAACCCTAACCCTAGCCCCAGCCTTAAGCCAGCCTCATGAAACATTGTCCCTCTCACTAAAATATTCACCAAAAATCCAAATTCCACCCGAATCCAATGCGGACTGCTGTGTCTCGTTCAGCCAGTATAGGGCCACATCTGGGAGAAATTTCGAGTCAATCGGTCCAAAGACCTGGAAGCTATTGAAAAAATCGCCCGACGTTTTCATGAAAAAGGCGACTTTTTTCATTAAAATATTCACCAAAAATCCAAATTCCACCCGAATCCAATGCGGACTGCTGTGTCTCGTTCAGCCAGTATAGGGCCACATCTGGGAGAAATTTCGAGTCAATCGGTCCAAAGACCTGGAAGCTATTGAAAAAATCGCCCGACGTTTTCATGAAAAAGGCGACTTTTTTCATTAAAATATTCACCAAAAATCCAAATTTCACTAAAAATCAATAAAAACTGCTGGTCTTTCTTTCGCCAGTATGGAGAACATTTGTCTTCAATTTCGAGTCAATCGGTCAAAAGACGACCGTAACCCTAACCCTAGCCCCATAACCCTAACCCTAGCCCCGTAACCCTAACCCTAACCCTAACCCTAGCCCCAGCCTTAAGCCAGCCTCATGAAACATTGTCCCTCTCACTAAAATATTCACCAAAAATCCAAATTCCACCCGAATCCAATGCGGACTGCTGTGTCTCGTTCAGCCAGTATAGGGCCACATCTGGGAGAAATTTCGAGTCAATCGGTCCAAAGACCTGGAAGCTATTGAAAAAATCGCCCGACGTTTTCATGAAAAAGGCGACTTTTTTCATTAAAATATTCACCAAAAATCCAAATTTCACTAAAAATCAATAAAAACTGCTGGTCTTTCTTTCGCCAGTATGGAGAACATTTGTGTTCAATTTCGAGTCAATCGGTCAAAAGACGACCGTAACCCTAACCCTAGCCCCATAACCCTAACCCTAGCCCCGTAACCCTAACCCTAACCCTAGCCCCAGCCTTAAGCCAGCCTCATGAAACATTGTCCCTCTCACTAAAATATTCACCAAAAATCCAAATTCCACCCGAATCCAATGCGGACTGCTGTGTCTCGTTCAGCCAGTATAGGGCCACATCTGGGAGAAATTTCGAGTCAATCGGTCCAAAGACCTGGAAGCTATTGAAAAAATCGCCCGACGTTTTCATGAAAAAGGCGACTTTTTTCATTAAAATATTCACCAAAAATCCAAATTCCACCCGAATCCAATGCGGACTGCTGTGTCTCGTTCAGCCAGTATAGGGCCACATCTGGGAGAAATTTCGAGTCAATCGGTCCAAAGACCTGGAAGCTATTGAAAAAATCGCCCGACGTTTTCATGAAAAAGGCGACTTTTTTCATTAAAATATTCACCAAAAATCCAAATTCCACCCGAATCCAATGCGGACTGCTGTGTCTCGTTCAGCCAGTATAGGGCCACATCTGGGAGAAATTTCGAGTCAATCGGTCCAAAGACCTGGAAGCTATTGAAAAAATCGCCCGACGTTTTCATGAAAAAGGCGACTTTTTTCATTAAAATATTCACCAAAAATCCAAATTTCACTAAAAATCAATAAAAACTGCTGGTCTTTCTTTCGCCAGTATGGAGAACATTTGTGTTCAATTTCGAGTCAATCGGTCAAAAGACGACCGTAACCCTAACCCTAGCCCCATAACCCTAACCCTAGCCCCGTAACCCTAACCCTAACCCTAACCCTAGCCCCAGCCTTAAGCCAGCCTCATGAAACATTGTCCCTGTCACTAAAATATTCACCAAAAATCCAAATTCCACCCGAATCCAATGCGGACTGCTGTGTCTCGTTCAGCCAGTATAGGGCCACATCTGGGAGAAATTTCGAGTCAATCGGTCCAAAGACCTGGAAGCTATTGAAAAAATCGCCCGACGTTTTCATGAAAAAGGCGACTTTTTTCATTAAAATATTCACCAAAAATCCAAATTCCACCCGAATCCAATGCGGACTGCTGTGTCTCGTTCAGCCAGTATAGGGCCACATCTGGGAGAAATTTCGAGTCAATCGGTCCAAAGACCTGGAAGCTATTGAAAAAATCGCCCGACGTTTTCATGAAAAAGGCGACTTTTTTCATTAAAATATTCACCAAAAATCCAAATTTCACTAAAAATCAATAAAAACTGCTGGTCTTTCTTTCGCCAGTATGGAGAACATTTGTGTTCAATTTCGAGTCAATCGGTCAAAAGACGACCGTAACCCTAACCCTAGCCCCATAACCCTAACCCTAGCCCCGTAACCCTAACCCTAACCCTAACCCTAGCCCCAGCCTTAAGCCAGCCTCATGAAACATTGTCCCTCTCACTAAAATATTCACCAAAAATCCAAATTCCACCCGAATCCAATGCGGACTGCTGTGTCTCGTTCAGCCAGTATAGGGCCACACCTGGGAGAAATTTCGAGTCAATCGGTCCAAAGACCTGGAAGCTATTGAAAAAATCGCCCGACGTTTTCATGAAAAAGGCGACTTTTTTCATTAAAATATTCACCAAAAATCCAAATTCCACCCGAATCCAATGCGGACTGCTGTGTCTCGTTCAGCCAGTATAGGGCCACATCTGGGAGAAATTTCGAGTCAATCGGTCCAAAGACCTGGAAGCTATTGAAAAAATCGCCCGACGTTTTCATGAAAAAGGCGACTTTTTTCATTAAAATATTCACCAAAAATCCAAATTCCACCCGAATCCAATGCGGACTGCTGTGTCTCGTTCAGCCAGTATAGGGCCACATCTGGGAGAAATTTCGAGTCAATCGGTCCAAAGACCTGGAAGCTATTGAAAAAATCGCCCGACGTTTTCATGAAAAAGGCGACTTTTTTCATTAAAATATTCACCAAAAATCCAAATTTCACTAAAAATCAATAAAAACTGATGGTCTTTCTTTCGCCAGTATGGAGAACATTTGTGTTCAATTTCGAGTCAATCGGTCAAAAGACGACCGTAACCCTAACCCTAGCCCCATAACCCTAACCCTAGCCCCGTAACCCTAACCCTAACCCTAGCCCCAGCCTTAAGCCAGCCTCATGAAACATTGTCCCTCTCACTAAAATATTCACCAAAAATCCAAATTCCACCCGAATCCAATGCGGACTGCTGTGTCTCGTTCAGCCAGTATAGGGCCACATCTGGGAGAAATTTCGAGTCAATCGGTCCAAAGACCTGGAAGCTATTGAAAAAATCGCCCGACGTTTTCATGAAAAAGGCGACTTTTTTCATTAAAATATTCACCAAAAATCCAAATTCCACCCGAATCCAATGCGGACTGCTGTGTCTCGTTCAGCCAGTATAGGGCCACATCTGGGAGAAATTTCGAGTCAATCGGTCCAAAGACCTGGAAGCTATTGAAAAAATCGCCCGACGTTTTCATGAAAAAGGCGACTTTTTTCATTAAAATATTCACCAAAAATCCAAATTTCACTAAAAATCAATAAAAACTGCTGGTCTTTCTTTCGCCAGTATGGAGAACATTTGTGTTCAATTTCGAGTCAATCGGTCAAAAGACGACCGTAACCCTAACCCTAGCCCCATAACCCTAACCCTAGCCCCGTAACCCTAACCCTAACCCTAACCCTAGCCCCAGCCTTAAGCCAGCCTCATGAAACATTGTCCCTCTCACTAAAATATTCACCAAAAATCCAAATTCCACCCGAATCCAATGCGGACTGCTGTGTCTCGTTCAGCCAGTATAGGGCCACACCTGGGAGAAATTTCGGGGCAATCGGTCCAAAGACCTGGAAGCTATTGAAAAAATCGCCCGACGTTTTCATGAAAAAGGCGACTTTTTTCATTAAAATATTCACCAAAAATCCAAATTCCACCCGAATCCAATGCGGACTGCTGTGTCTCGTTCAGCCAGTATAGGGCCACATCTGGGAGAAATTTCGAGTCAATCGGTCCAAAGACCTGGAAGCTATTGAAAAAATCGCCCGACGTTTTCATGAAAAAGGCGACTTTTTTCATTAAAATATTCACCAAAAATCCAAATTCCACCCGAATCCAATGCGGACTGCTGTGTCTCGTTCAGCCAGTATAGGGCCACATCTGGGAGAAATTTCGAGTCAATCGGTCCAAAGACCTGGAAGCTATTGAAAAAATCGCCCGACGTTTTCATGAAAAAGGCGACTTTTTTCATTAAAATATTCACCAAAAATCCAAATTTCACTAAAAATCAATAAAAACTGCTGGTCTTTCTTTCGCCAGTATGGAGAACATTTGTGTTCAATTTCGAGTCAATCGGTCAAAAGACGACCGTAACCCTAACCCTAGCCCCATAACCCTAACCCTAGCCCCGTAACCCTAACCCTAACCCTAGCCCCAGCCTTAAGCCAGCCTCATGAAACATTGTCCCTCTCACTAAAATATTCACCAAAAATCCAAATTCCACCCGAATCCAATGCGGACTGCTGTGTCTCGTTCAGCCAGTATAGGGCCACATCTGGGAGAAATTTCGAGTCAATCGGTCCAAAGACCTGGAAGCTATTGAAAAAATCGCCCGACGTTTTCATGAAAAAGGCGACTTTTTTCATTAAAATATTCACCAAAAATCCAAATTCCACCCGAATCCAATGCGGACTGCTGTGTCTCGTTCAGCCAGTATAGGGCCACATCTGGGAGAAATTTCGAGTCAATCGGTCCAAAGACCTGGAAGCTATTGAAAAAATCGCCCGACGTTTTCATGAAAAAGGCGACTTTTTTCATTAAAATATTCACCAAAAATCCAAATTCCACCCGAATCCAATGCGGACTGCTGTGTCTCGTTCAGCCAGTATAGGGCCACATCTGGGAGAAATTTCGAGTCAATCGGTCCAAAGACCTGGAAGCTATTGAAAAAATCGCCCGACGTTTTCATGAAAAAGGCGACTTTTTTCATTAAAATATTCACCAAAAATCCAAATTTCACTAAAAATCAATAAAAACTGCTGGTCTTTCTTTCGCCAGTATGGAGAACATTTGTGTTCAATTTCGAGTCAATCGGTCAAAAGACGACCGTAACCCTAACCCTAGCCCCATAACCCTAACCCTAGCCCCGTAACCCTAACCCTAACCCTAACCCTAGCCCCAGCCTTAAGCCAGCCTCATGAAACATTGTCCCTCTCACTAAAATATTCACCAAAAATCCAAATTCCACCCGAATCCAATGCGGACTGCTGTGTCTCGTTCAGCCAGTATAGGGCCACACCTGGGAGAAATTTCGAGTCAATCGGTCCAAAGACCTGGAAGCTATTGAAAAAATCGCCCGACGTTTTCATGAAAAAGGCGACTTTTTTCATTAAAATATTCACCAAAAATCCAAATTCCACCCGAATCCAATGCGGACTGCTGTGTCTCGTTCAGCCAGTATAGGGCCACATCTGGGAGAAATTTCGAGTCAATCGGTCCAAAGACCTGGAAGCTATTGAAAAAATCGCCCGACGTTTTCATGAAAAAGGCGACTTTTTTCATTAAAATATTCACCAAAAATCCAAATTCCACCCGAATCCAATGCGGACTGCTGTGTCTCGTTCAGCCAGTATAGGGCCACATCTGGGAGAAATTTCGAGTCAATCGGTCCAAAGACCTGGAAGCTATTGAAAAAATCGCCCGACGTTTTCATGAAAAAGGCGACTTTTTTCATTAAAATATTCACCAAAAATCCAAATTTCACTAAAAATCAATAAAAACTGATGGTCTTTCTTTCGCCAGTATGGAGAACATTTGTGTTCAATTTCGAGTCAATCGGTCAAAAGACGACCGTAACCCTAACCCTAGCCCCATAACCCTAACCCTAGCCCCGTAACCCTAACCCTAACCCTAACCCTAGCCCCAGCCTTAAGCCAGCCTCATGAAACATTGTCCCTGTCACTAAAATATTCACCAAAAATCCAAATTCCACCCGAATCCAATGCGGACTGCTGTGTCTCGTTCAGCCAGTATAGGGCCACATCTGGGAGAAATTTCGAGTCAATCGGTCCAAAGACCTGGAAGCTATTGAAAAAATCGCCCGACGTTTTCATGAAAAAGGCGACTTTTTTCATTAAAATATTCACCAAAGATCCAAATTCCACCCGAATCCAATGCGGACTGCTGTGTCTCGTTCAGCCAGTATAGGGCCACATCTGGGAGAAATTTCGAGTCAATCGGTCCAAAGACCTGGAAGCTATTGAAAAAATCGCCCGACGTTTTCATGAAAAAGGCGACTTTTTTCATTAAAATATTCACCAAAAATCCAAATTCCACCCGAATCCAATGCGGACTGCTGTGTCTCGTTCAGCCAGTATAGGGCCACATCTGGGAGAAATTTCGAGTCAATCGGTCCAAAGACCTGGAAGCTATTGAAAAAATCGCCCGACGTTTTCATGAAAAAGGCGACTTTTTTCATTAAAATATTCACCAAAAATCCAAATTTCACTAAAAATCAATAAAAACTGCTGGTCTTTCTTTCGCCAGTATGGAGAACATTTGTGTTCAATTTCGAGTCAATCGGTCAAAAGACGACCGTAACCCTAACCCTAGCCCCATAACCCTAACCCTAGCCCCGTAACCCTAACCCTAACCCTAACCCTAGCCCCAGCCTTAAGCCAGCCTCATGAAACATTGTCCCTCTCACTAAAATATTCACCAAAAATCCAAATTCCACCCGAATCCAATGCGGACTGCTGTGTCTCGTTCAGCCAGTATAGGGCCACATCTGGGAGAAATTTCGAGTCAATCGGTCCAAAGACCTGGAAGCTATTGAAAAAATCGCCCGACGTTTTCATGAAAAAGGCGACTTTTTTCATTAAAATATTCACCAAAAATCCAAATTTCACTAAAAATCAATAAAAACTGCTGGTCTTTCTTTCGCCAGTATGGAGAACATTTGTGTTCAATTTCGAGTCAATCGGTCAAAAGACGACCGTAACCCTAACCCTAGCCCCATAACCCTAACCCTAGCACCGTAACCCTAACCCTAACCCTAGCCCCAGCCTTAAGCCAGCCTCATGAAACATTGTCCCTCTCACTAAAATATTCACCAAAAATCCAAATTCCACCCGAATCCAATGCGGACTGCTGTGTCTCGTTCAGCCAGTATAGGGCCACATCTGGGAGAAATTTCGAGTCAATCGGTCCAAAGACCTGGAAGCTATTGAAAAAATCGCCCGACGTTTTCATGAAAAAGGCGACTTTTTTCATTAAAATATTCACCAAAAATCCAAATTCCACCCGAATCCAATGCGGACTGCTGTGTCTCGTTCAGCCAGTATAGGGCCACATCTGGGAGAAATTTCGAGTCAATCGGTCCAAAGACCTGGAAGCTATTGAAAAAATCGCCCGACGTTTTCATGAAAAAGGCGACTTTTTTCATTAAAATATTCACCAAAAATCCAAATTTCACTAAAAATCAATAAAAACTGCTGGTCTTTCTTTCGCCAGTATGGAGAACATTTGTGTTCAATTTCGAGTCAATCGGTCAAAAGACGACCGTAACCCTAACCCTAGCCCCATAACCCTAACCCTAGCCCCGTAACCCTAACCCTAACCCTAACCCTAGCCCCAGCCTTAAGCCAGCCTCATGAAACATTGTCCCTGTCACTAAAATATTCACCAAAAATCCAAATTCCACCCGAATCCAATGCGGACTGCTGTGTCTCGTTCAGCCAGTATAGGGCCACATCTGGGAGAAATTTCGAGTCAATCGGTCCAAAGACCTGGAAGCTATTGAAAAAATCGCCCGACGTTTTCATGAAAAAGGCGACTTTTTTCATTAAAATATTCACCAAAAATCCAAATTCCACCCGAATCCAATGCGGACTGCTGTGTCTCGTTCAGCCAGTATAGGGCCACATCTGGGAGAAATTTCGAGTCAATCGGTCCAAAGACCTGGAAGCTATTGAAAAAATCGCCCGACGTTTTCATGAAAAAGGCGACTTTTTTCATTAAAATATTCACCAAAAATCCAAATTCCACCCGAATCCAATGCGGACTGCTGTGTCTCGTTCAGCCAGTATAGGGCCACATCTGGGAGAAATTTCGAGTCAATCGGTCCAAAGACCTGGAAGCTATTGAAAAAATCGCCCGACGTTTTCATGAAAAAGGCGACTTTTTTCATTAAAATATTCACCAAAAATCCAAATTTCACTAAAAATCAATAAAAACTGCTGGTCTTTCTTTCGCCAGTATGGAGAACATTTGTGTTCAATTTCGAGTCAATCGGTCAAAAGACGACCGTAACCCTAACCCTAGCCCCATAACCCTAACCCTAGCCCCGTAACCCTAACCCTAACCCTAACCCTAGCCCCAGCCTTAAGCCAGCCTCATGAAACATTGTCCCTGTCACTAAAATATTCACCAAAAATCCAAATTCCACCCGAATCCAATGCGGACTGCTGTGTCTCGTTCAGCCAGTATAGGGCCACATCTGGGAGAAATTTCGAGTCAATCGGTCCAAAGACCTGGAAGCTATTGAAAAAATCGCCCGACGTTTTCATGAAAAAGGCGACTTTTTTCATTAAAATATTCACCAAAAATCCAAATTTCACTAAAAATCAATAAAAACTGCTGGTCTTTCTTTCGCCAGTATGGAGAACATTTGTGTTCAATTTCGAGTCAATCGGTCAAAAGACGACCGTAACCCTAACCCTAGCCCCATAACCCTAACCCTAGCCCCGTAACCCTAACCCTAACCCTAACCCTAGCCCCAGCCTTAAGCCAGCCTCATGAAACATTGTCCCTGTCACTAAAATATTCACCAAAAATCCAAATTCCACCCGAATCCAATGCGGACTGCTGTGTCTCGTTCAGCCAGTATAGGGCCACATCTGGGAGAAATTTCGAGTCAATCGGTCCAAAGACCTGGAAGCTATTGAAAAAATCGCCCGACGTTTTCATGAAAAAGGCGACTTTTTTCATTAAAATATTCACCAAAAATCCAAATTCCACCCGAATCCAATGCGGACTGCTGTGTCTCGTTCAGCCAGTATAGGGCCACATCTGGGAGAAATTTCGAGTCAATCGGTCCAAAGACCTGGAAGCTATTGAAAAAATCGCCCGACGTTTTCATGAAAAAGGCGACTTTTTTCATTAAAATATTCACCAAAAATCCAAATTCCACCCGAATCCAATGCGGACTGCTGTGTCTCGTTCAGCCAGTATAGGGCCACATCTGGGAGAAATTTCGAGTCAATCGGTCCAAAGACCTGGAAGCTATTGAAAAAATCGCCCGACGTTTTCATGAAAAAGGCGACTTTTTTCATTAAAATATTCACCAAAAATCCAAATTTCACTAAAAATCAATAAAAACTGCTGGTCTTTCTTTCGCCAGTATGGAGAACATTTGTGTTCAATTTCGAGTCAATCGGTCAAAAGACGACCGTAACCCTAACCCTAGCCCCATAACCCTAACCCTAGCCCCGTAACCCTAACCCTAACCCTAACCCTAGCCCCAGCCTTAAGCCAGCCTCATGAAACATTGTCCCTGTCACTAAAATATTCACCAAAAATCCAAATTCCACCCGAATCCAATGCGGACTGCTGTGTCTCGTTCAGCCAGTATAGGGCCACATCTGGGAGAAATTTCGAGTCAATCGGTCCAAAGACCTGGAAGCTATTGAAAAAATCGCCCGACGTTTTCATGAAAAAGGCGACTTTTTTCATTAAAATATTCACCAAAAATCCAAATTCCACCCGAATCCAATGCGGACTGCTGTGTCTCGTTCAGCCAGTATAGGGCCACATCTGGGAGAAATTTCGAGTCAATCGGTCCAAAGACCTGGAAGCTATTGAAAAAATCGCCCGACGTTTTCATGAAAAAGGCGACTTTTTTCATTAAAATATTCACCAAAAATCCAAATTTCACTAAAAATCAATAAAAACTGCTGGTCTTTCTTTCGCCAGTATGGAGAACATTTGTGTTCAATTTCGAGTCAATCGGTCAAAAGACGACCGTAACCCTAACCCTAGCCCCATAACCCTAACCCTAGCCCCGTAACCCTAACCCTAACCCTAACCCTAGCCCCAGCCTTAAGCCAGCCTCATGAAACATTGTCCCTCTCACTAAAATATTCACCAAAAATCCAAATTCCACCCGAATCCAATGCGGACTGCTGTGTCTCGTTCAGCCAGTATAGGGCCACATCTGGGAGAAATTTCGAGTCAATCGGTCCAAAGACCTGGAAGCTATTGAAAAAATCGCCCGACGTTTTCATGAAAAAGGCGACTTTTTTCATTAAAATATTCACCAAAAATCCAAATTTCACTAAAAATCAATAAAAACTGCTGGTCTTTCTTTCGCCAGTATGGAGAACATTTGTGTTCAATTTCGAGTCAATCGGTCAAAAGACGACCGTAACCCTAACCCTAGCCCCATAACCCTAACCCTAGCCCCGTAACCCTAACCCTAACCCTAACCCTAGCCCCAGCCTTAAGCCAGCCTCATGAAACATTGTCCCTCTCACTAAAATATTCACCAAAAATCCAAATTCCACCCGAATCCAATGCGGACTGCTGTGTCTCGTTCAGCCAGTATAGGGCCACACCTGGGAGAAATTTCGAGTCAATCGGTCCAAAGACCTGGAAGCTATTGAAAAAATCGCCCGACGTTTTCATGAAAAAGGCGACTTTTTTCATTAAAATATTCACCAAAAATCCAAATTCCACCCGAATCCAATGTGGACTGCTGTGTCTCGTTCAGCCAGTATAGGGCCACATCTGGGAGAAATTTCGAGTCAATCGGTCCAAAGACCTGGAAGCTATTGAAAAAATCGCCCGACGTTTTCATGAAAAAGGCGACTTTTTTCATTAAAATATTCACCAAAAATCCAAATTCCACCCGAATCCAATGCGGACTGCTGTGTCTCGTTCAGCCAGTATAGGGCCACATCTGGGAGAAATTTCGAGTCAATCGGTCCAAAGACCTGGAAGCTATTGAAAAAATCGCCCGACGTTTTCATGAAAAAGGCGACTTTTTTCATTAAAATATTCACCAAAAATCCAAATTTCACTAAAAATCAATAAAAACTGCTGGTCTTTCTTTCGCCAGTATGGAGAACATTTGTGTTCAATTTCGAGTCAATCGGTCAAAAGACGACCGTAACCCTAACCCTAGCCCCATAACCCTAACCCTAGCCCCGTAACCCTAACCCTAACCCTAACCCTAGCCCCAGCCTTAAGCCAGCCTCATGAAACATTGTCCCTCTCACTAAAATATTCACCAAAAATCCAAATTCCACCCGAATCCAATGCGGACTGCTGTGTCTCGTTCAGCCAGTATAGGGCCACACCTGGGAGAAATTTCGAGTCAATCGGTCCAAAGACCTGGAAGCTATTGAAAAAATCGCCCGACGTTTTCATGAAAAAGGCGACTTTTTTCATTAAAATATTCACCAAAAATCCAAATTCCACCCGAATCCAATGCGGACTGCTGTGTCTCGTTCAGCCAGTATAGGGCCACATCTGGGAGAAATTTCGAGTCAATCGGTCCAAAGACCTGGAAGCTATTGAAAAAATCGCCCGACGTTTTCATGAAAAAGGCGACTTTTTTCATTAAAATATTCACCAAAAATCCAAATTCCACCCGAATCCAATGCGGACTGCTGTGTCTCGTTCAGCCAGTATAGGGCCACATCTGGGAGAAATTTCGAGTCAATCGGTCCAAAGACCTGGAAGCTATTGAAAAAATCGCCCGACGTTTTCATGAAAAAGGCGACTTTTTTCATTAAAATATTCACCAAAAATCCAAATTTCACTAAAAATCAATAAAAACTGCTGGTCTTTCTTTCGCCAGTATGGAGAACATTTGTGTTCAATTTCGAGTCAATCGGTCAAAAGACGACCGTAACCCTAACCCTAGCCCCATAACCCTAACCCTAGCCCCGTAACCCTAACCCTAACCCTAGCCCCAGCCTTAAGCCAGCCTCATGAAACATTGTCCCTCTCACTAAAATATTCACCAAAAATCCAAATTCCACCCGAATCCAATGCGGACTGCTGTGTCTCGTTCAGCCAGTATAGGGCCACATCTGGGAGAAATTTCGAGTCAATCGGTCCAAAGACCTGGAAGCTATTGAAAAAATCGCCCGACGTTTTCATGAAAAAGGCGACTTTTTTCATTAAAATATTCACCAAAAATCCAAATTTCACTAAAAATCAATAAAAACTGCTGGTCTTTCTTTCGCCAGTATGGAGAACATTTGTGTTCAATTTCGAGTCAATGGGTCAAAAGACGACCGTAACCCTAACCCTAGCCCCATAACCCTAACCCTAGCCCCGTAACCCTAACCCTAACCCTAACCCTAGCCCCAGCCTTAAGCCAGCCTCATGAAACATTGTCCCTCTCACTAAAATATTCACCAAAAATCCAAATTCCACCCGAATCCAATGCGGACTGCTGTGTCTCGTTCAGCCAGTATAGGGCCACATCTGGGAGAAATTTCGAGTCAATCGGTCCAAAGACCTGGAAGCTATTGAAAAAATCGCCCGACGTTTTCATGAAAAAGGCGACTTTTTTCATTAAAATATTCACCAAAAATCCAAATTCCACCCGAATCCAATGCGGACTGCTGTGTCTCGTTCAGCCAGTATAGGGCCACATCTGGGAGAAATTTCGAGTCAATCGGTCCAAAGACCTGGAAGCTATTGAAAAAATCGCCCGACGTTTTCATGAAAAAGGCGACTTTTTTCATTAAAATATTCACCAAAAATCCAAATTTCACTAAAAATCAATAAAAACTGCTGGTCTTTCTTTCGCCAGTATGGAGAACATTTGTGTTCAATTTCGAGTCAATCGGTCAAAAGACGACCGTAACCCTAACCCTAGCCCCATAACCCTAACCCTAGCCCCGTAACCCTAACCCTAACCCTAACCCTAGCCCCAGCCTTAAGCCAGCCTCATGAAACATTGTCCCTCTCACTAAAATATTCACCAAAAATCCAAATTCCACCCGAATCCAATGCGGACTGCTGTGTCTCGTTCAGCCAGTATAGGGCCACATCTGGGAGAAATTTCGAGTCAATCGGTCCAAAGACCTGGAAGCTATTGAAAAAATCGCCCGACGTTTTCATGAAAAAGGCGACTTTTTTCATTAAAATATTCACCAAAAATCCAAATTTCACTAAAAATCAATAAAAACTGCTGGTCTTTCTTTCGCCAGTATGGAGAACATTTGTGTTCAATTTCGAGTCAATCGGTCAAAAGACGACCGTAACCCTAACCCTAGCCCCATAACCCTAACCCTAGCCCCGTAACCCTAACCCTAACCCTAACCCTAGCCCCAGCCTTAAGCCAGCCTCATGAAACATTGTCCCTCTCACTAAAATATTCACCAAAAATCCAAATTCCACCCGAATCCAATGCGGACTGCTGTGTCTCGTTCAGCCAGTATAGGGCCACATCTGGGAGAAATTTCGAGTCAATCGGTCCAAAGACCTGGAAGCTATTGAAAAAATCGCCCGACGTTTTCATGAAAAAGGCGACTTTTTTCATTAAAATATTCACCAAAAATCCAAATTCCACCCGAATCCAATGCGGACTGCTGTGTCTCGTTCAGCCAGTATAGGGCCACATCTGGGAGAAATTTCGAGTCAATCGGTCCAAAGACCTGGAAGCTATTGAAAAAATCGCCCGACGTTTTCATGAAAAAGGCGACTTTTTTCATTAAAATATTCACCAAAAATCCAAATTTCACTAAAAATCAATAAAAACTGCTGGTCTTTCTTTCGCCAGTATGGAGAACATTTGTGTTCAATTTCGAGTCAATCGGTCAAAAGACGACCGTAACCCTAACCCTAGCCCCATAACCCTAACCCTAGCCCCGTAACCCTAACCCTAACCCTAACCCTAGCCCCAGCCTTAAGCCAGCCTCATGAAACATTGTCCCTCTCACTAAAATATTCACCAAAAATCCAAATTCCACCCGAATCCAATGCGGACTGCTGTGTCTCGTTCAGCCAGTATAGGGCCACATCTGGGAGAAATTTCGAGTCAATCGGTCCAAAGACCTGGAAGCTATTGAAAAAATCGCCCGATGTTTTCATGAAAAAGGCGACTTTTTTCATTAAAATATTCACCAAAAATCCAAATTTCACTAAAAATCAATAAAAACTGCTGGTCTTTCTTTCGCCAGTATGGAGAACATTTGTGTTCAATTTCGAGTCAATCGGTCAAAAGACGACCGTAACCCTAACCCTAGCCCCATAACCCTAACCCTAGCCCCGTAACCCTAACCCTAACCCTAACCCTAGCCCCAGCCTTAAGCCAGCCTCATGAAACATTGTCCCTGTCACTAAAATATTCACCAAAAATCCAAATTCCACCCGAATCCAATGCGGACTGCTGTGTCTCGTTCAGCCAGTATAGGGCCACATCTGGGAGAAATTTCGAGTCAATCGGTCCAAAGACCTGGAAGCTATTGAAAAAATCGCCCGACGTTTTCATGAAAAAGGCGACTTTTTTCATTAAAATATTCACCAAAAATCCAAATTCCACCCGAATCCAATGCGGACTGCTGTGTCTCGTTCAGCCAGTATAGGGCCACATCTGGGAGAAATTTCGAGTCAATCGGTCCAAAGACCTGGAAGCTATTGAAAAAATCGCCCGACGTTTTCATGAAAAAGGCGACTTTTTTCATTAAAATATTCACCAAAAATCCAAATTCCACCCGAATCCAATGCGGACTGCTGTGTCTCGTTCAGCCAGTATAGGGCCACATCTGGGAGAAATTTCGAGTCAATCGGTCCAAAGACCTGGAAGCTATTGAAAAAATCGCCCGACGTTTTCATGAAAAAGGCGACTTTTTTCATTAAAATATTCACCAAAAATCCAAATTCCACCCGAATCCAATGCGGACTGCTGTGTCTCGTTCAGCCAGTATAGGGCCACATCTGGGAGAAATTTCGAGTCAATCGGTCCAAAGACCTGGAAGGTATTGAAAAAATCGCCCGATGTTTTCATGAAAAAGGCGACTTTTTCCATTAAAATATTCACCAAAAATCCAAATTTCACTAAAAATCAATAAAAACTGCTGGTCTTTCTTTCGCCAGTATGGAGAACATTTGTGTTCAATTTCGAGTCAATCGGTCAAAAGACGACCGTAACCCTAACCCTAGCCCCAAAACCCTAACCCTAGCCCCGTAACCCTAACCCTAACCCTAACCCTAGCCCCAGCCTTAAGCCAGCCTCATGAAACATTGTCCCTCTCACTAAAATATTCACCAAAAATCCAAATTCCACCCGAATCCAATGCGGACTGCTGTGTCTCGATCAGCCAGTATAGGGCCACATCTGGGAGAAATTTCGAGTCAATCGGTCCAAAGACCTGGAAGCTATTGAAAAAATCGCCCGACGTTTTCATGAAAAAGGCGACTTTTTTCATTAAAATATTCACCAAAAATCCAAATTCCACCCGAATCCAATGCGGACTGCTGTGTCTCGTTCAGCCAGTATAGGGCCACATCTGGGAGAAATTTCGAGTCAATCGGTCCAAAGACCTGGAAGCTATTGAAAAAATCGCCCGACGTTTTCATGAAAAAGGCGACTTTTTTCATTAAAATATTCACCAAAAATCCAAATTCCACCCGAATCCAATGCGGACTGCTGTGTCTCGTTCAGCCAGTATAGGGCCACATCTGGGAGAAATTTCGAGTCAATCCGTCCAAAGACCTGGAAGCTATTGAAAAAATCGCCCGACGTTTTCATGAAAAAGGCGACTTTTTTCATTAAAATATTCACCAAAAATCCAAATTTCACTAAAAATCAATAAAAACTGCTGGTCTTTCTTTCGCCAGTATGGAGAACATTTGTGTTCAATTTCGAGTCAATCGGTCAAAAGACGACCGTAACCCTAACCCTAGCCCCATAACCCTAACCCTAGCCCCGTAACCCTAACCCTAACCCTAACCCTAGCCCCAGCCTTAAGCCAGCCTCATGAAACATTGTCCCTCTCACTAAAATATTCACCAAAAATCCAAATTTCACCCGAATCCAATGCGGACTGCTGTGTCTCGTTCAGCCAGTATAGGGCCACATCTGGGAGAAATTTCGAGTCAATCGGTCCAAAGACCTGGAAGCTATTGAAAAAATCGCCCGACGTTTTCATGAAAAAGGCGACTTTTTTCATTAAAATATTCACCAAAAATCCAAATTTCACTAAAAATCAATAAAAACTGCTGGTCTTTCTTTCGCCAGTATGGAGAACATTTGTCTTCAATTTCGAGTCAATCGGTCAAAAGACGACCGTAACCCTAACCCTAGCCCCATAACCCTAACCCTAGCCCCGTAACCCTAACCCTAACCCTAACCCTAGCCCCAGCCTTAAGCCAGCCTCATGAAACATTGTCCCTCTCACTAAAATATTCACCAAAAATCCAAATTCCACCCGAATCCAATGCGGACTGCTGTGTCTCGTTCAGCCAGTATAGGGCCACATCTGGGAGAAATTTCGAGTCAATCGGTCCAAAGACCTGGAAGCTATTGAAAAAATCGCCCGACGTTTTCATGAAAAAGGCGACTTTTTTCATTAAAATATTCACCAAAAATCCAAATTTCACTAAAAATCAATAAAAACTGCTGGTCTTTCTTTCGCCAGTATGGAGAACATTTGTGTTCAATTTCGAGTCAATCGGTCAAAAGACGACCGTAACCCTAACCCTAGCCCCATAACCCTAACCCTAGCCCCGTAACCCTAACCCTAACCCTAGCCCCAGCCTTAAGCCAGCCTCATGAAACATTGTCCCTCTCACTAAAATATTCACCAAAAATCCAAATTCCACCCGAATCCAATGCGGACTGCTGTGTCTCGTTCAGCCAGTATAGGGCCACATCTGGGAGAAATTTCGAGTCAATCGGTCCAAAGACCTGGAAGCTATTGAAAAAATCGCCCGACGTTTTCATGAAAAAGGCGACTTTTTTCATTAAAATATTCACCAAAAATCCAAATTCCACCCGAATCCAATGCGGACTGCTGTGTCTCGTTCAGCCAGTATAGGGCCACATCTGGGAGAAATTTCGAGTCAATCGGTCCAAAGACCTGGAAGCTATTGAAAAAATCGCCCGACGTTTTCATGAAAAAGGCGACTTTTTTCATTAAAATATTCACCAAAAATCCAAATTTCACTAAAAATCAATAAAAACTGCTGGTCTTTCTTTCGCCAGTATGGAGAACATTTGTCTTCAATTTCGAGTCAATCGGTCAAAAGACGACCGTAACCCTAACCCTAGCCCCATAACCCTAACCCTAGCCCCGTAACCCTAACCCTAACCCTAACCCTAGCCCCAGCCTTAAGCCAGCCTCATGAAACATTGTCCCTCTCACTAAAATATTCACCAAAAATCCAAATTCCACCCGAATCCAATGCGGACTGCTGTGTCTCGTTCAGCCAGTATAGGGCCACATCTGGGAGAAATTTCGAGTCAATCGGTCCAAAGACCTGGAAGCTATTGAAAAAATCGCCCGACGTTTTCATGAAAAAGGCGACTTTTTTCATTAAAATATTCACCAAAAATCCAAATTCCACCCGAATCCAATGCGGACTGCTGTGTCTCGTTCAGCCAGTATAGGGCCACATCTGGGAGAAATTTCGAGTCAATCGGTCCAAAGACCTGGAAGCTATTGAAAAAATCGCCCGACGTTTTCATGAAAAAGGCGACTTTTTTCATTAAAATATTCACCAAAAATCCAAATTTCACTAAAAATCAATAAAAACTGCTGGTCTTTCTTTCGCCAGTATGGAGAACATTTGTGTTCAATTTCGAGTCAATCGGTCAAAAGACGACCGTAACCCTAACCCTAGCCCCATAACCCTAACCCTAGCCCCGTAACCCTAACCCTAACCCTAACCCTAGCCCCAGCCTTAAGCCAGCCTCATGAAACATTGTCCCTCTCACTAAAATATTCACCAAAAATCCAAATTTCACCCGAATCCAATGCGGACTGCTGTGTCTCGTTCAGCCAGTATAGGGCCGCATCTGGGAGAAATTTCGAGTCAATCGGTCCAAAGACCTGGAAGCTATTGAAAAAATCGCCCGACGTTTTCATGAAAAAGGCGACTTTTTTCATTAAAATATTCACCAAAAATCCAAATTTCACTAAAAATCAATAAAAACTGCTGGTCTTTCTTTCGCCAGTATGGAGAACATTTGTCTTCAATTTCGAGTCAATCGGTCAAAAGACGACCGTAACCCTAACCCTAGCCCCATAACCCTAACCCTAGCCCCGTAACCCTAACCCTAACCCTAACCCTAGCCCCAGCCTTAAGCCAGCCTCATGAAACATTGTCCCTCTCACTAAAATATTCACCAAAAATCCAAATTCCACCCGAATCCAATGCGGACTGCTGTGTCTCGTTCAGCCAGTATAGGGCCACATCTGGGAGAAATTTCGAGTCAATCGGTCCAAAGACCTGGAAGCTATTGAAAAAATCGCCCGACGTTTTCATGAAAAAGGCGACTTTTTTCATTAAAATATTCACCAAAAATCCAAATTTCACTAAAAATCAATAAAAACTGCTGGTCTTTCTTTCGCCAGTATGGAGAACATTTGTGTTCAATTTCGAGTCAATCGGTCAAAAGACGACCGTAACCCTAACCCTAGCCCCATAACCCTAACCCTAGCCCCGTAACCCTAACCCTAACCCTAGCCCCAGCCTTAAGCCAGCCTCATGAAACATTGTCCCTCTCACTAAAATATTCACCAAAAATCCAAATTCCACCCGAATCCAATGCGGACTGCTGTGTCTCGTTCAGCCAGTATAGGGCCACATCTGGGAGAAATTTCGAGTCAATCGGTCCAAAGACCTGGAAGCTATTGAAAAAATCGCCCGACGTTTTCATGAAAAAGGCGACTTTTTTCATTAAAATATTCACCAAAAATCCAAATTCCACCCGAATCCAATGCGGACTGCTGTGTCTCGTTCAGCCAGTATAGGGCCACATCTGGGAGAAATTTCGAGTCAATCGGTCCAAAGACCTGGAAGCTATTGAAAAAATCGCCCGACGTTTTCATGAAAAAGGCGACTTTTTTCATTAAAATATTCACCAAAAATCCAAATTTCACTAAAAATCAATAAAAACTGCTGGTCTTTCTTTCGCCAGTATGGAGAACATTTGTCTTCAATTTCGAGTCAATCGGTCAAAAGACGACCGTAACCCTAACCCTAGCCCCATAACCCTAACCCTAGCCCCGTAACCCTAACCCTAACCCTAACCCTAGCCCCAGCCTTAAGCCAGCCTCATGAAACATTGTCCCTCTCACTAAAATATTCACCAAAAATCCAAATTCCACCCGAATCCAATGCGGACTGCTGTGTCTCGTTCAGCCAGTATAGGGCCACATCTGGGAGAAATTTCGAGTCAATCGGTCCAAAGACCTGGAAGCTATTGAAAAAATCGCCCGACGTTTTCATGAAAAAGGCGACTTTTTTCATTAAAATATTCACCAAAAATCCAAATTCCACCCGAATCCAATGCGGACTGCTGTGTCTCGTTCAGCCAGTATAGGGCCACATCTGGGAGAAATTTCGAGTCAATCGGTCCAAAGACCTGGAAGCTATTGAAAAAATCGCCCGACGTTTTCATGAAAAAGGCGACTTTTTTCATTAAAATATTCACCAAAAATCCAAATTTCACTAAAAATCAATAAAAACTGCTGGTCTTTCTTTCGCCAGTATGGAGAACATTTGTGTTCAATTTCGAGTCAATCGGTCAAAAGACGACCGTAACCCTAACCCTAGCCCCATAACCCTAACCCTAGCCCCGTAACCCTAACCCTAACCCTAACCCTAGCCCCAGCCTTAAGCCAGCCTCATGAAACATTGTCCCTCTCACTAAAATATTCACCAAAAATCCAAATTTCACCCGAATCCAATGCGGACTGCTGTGTCTCGTTCAGCCAGTATAGGGCCACATCTGGGAGAAATTTCGAGTCAATCGGTCCAAAGACCTGGAAGCTATTGAAAAAATCGCCCGACGTTTTCATGAAAAAGGCGACTTTTTTCATTAAAATATTCACCAAAAATCCAAATTTCACTAAAAATCAATAAAAACTGCTGGTCTTTCTTTCGCCAGTATGGAGAACATTTGTGTTCAATTTCGAGTCAATCGGTCAAAAGACGACCGTAACCCTAACCCTAGCCCCATAACCCTAACCCTAGCCCCGTAACCCTAACCCTAACCCTAACCCTAGCCCCAGCCTTAAGCCAGCCTCATGAAACATTGTCCCTCTCACTAAAATATTCACCAAAAATCCAAATTTCACCCGAATCCAATGCGGACTGCTGTGTCTCGTTCAGCCAGTATAGGGCCGCATCTGGGAGAAATTTCGAGTCAATCGGTCCAAAGACCTGGAAGCTATTGAAAAAATCGCCCGACGTTTTCATGAAAAAGGCGACTTTTTTCATTAAAATATTCACCAAAAATCCAAATTTCACTAAAAATCAATAAAAACTGCTGGTCTTTCTTTCGCCAGTATGGAGAACATTTGTCTTCAATTTCGAGTCAATCGGTCAAAAGACGACCGTAACCCTAACCCTAGCCCCATAACCCTAACCCTAGCCCCGTAACCCTAACCCTAACCCTAACCCTAGCCCCAGCCTTAAGCCAGCCTCATGAAACATTGTCCCTCTCACTAAAATATTCACCAAAAATCCAAATTCCACCCGAATCCAATGCGGACTGCTGTGTCTCGTTCAGCCAGTATAGGGCCACATCTGGGAGAAATTTCGAGTCAATCGGTCCAAAGACCTGGAAGCTATTGAAAAAATCGCCCGACGTTTTCATGAAAAAGGCGACTTTTTTCATTAAAATATTCACCAAAAATCCAAATTTCACTAAAAATCAATAAAAACTGCTGGTCTTTCTTTCGCCAGTATGGAGAACATTTGTGTTCAATTTCGAGTCAATCGGTCAAAAGACGACCGTAACCCTAACCCTAGCCCCATAACCCTAACCCTAGCCCCGTAACCCTAACCCTAACCCTAGCCCCAGCCTTAAGCCAGCCTCATGAAACATTGTCCCTCTCACTAAAATATTCACCAAAAATCCAAATTCCACCCGAATCCAATGCGGACTGCTGTGTCTCGTTCAGCCAGTATAGGGCCACATCTGGGAGAAATTTCGAGTCAATCGGTCCAAAGACCTGGAAGCTATTGAAAAAATCGCCCGACGTTTTCATGAAAAAGGCGACTTTTTTCATTAAAATATTCACCAAAAATCCAAATTCCACCCGAATCCAATGCGGACTGCTGTGTCTCGTTCAGCCAGTATAGGGCCACATCTGGGAGAAATTTCGAGTCAATCGGTCCAAAGACCTGGAAGCTATTGAAAAAATCGCCCGACGTTTTCATGAAAAAGGCGACTTTTTTCATTAAAATATTCACCAAAAATCCAAATTTCACTAAAAATCAATAAAAACTGCTGGTCTTTCTTTCGCCAGTATGGAGAACATTTGTCTTCAATTTCGAGTCAATCGGTCAAAAGACGACCGTAACCCTAACCCTAGCCCCATAACCCTAACCCTAGCCCCGTAACCCTAACCCTAACCCTAACCCTAGCCCCAGCCTTAAGCCAGCCTCATGAAACATTGTCCCTCTCACTAAAATATTCACCAAAAATCCAAATTCCACCCGAATCCAATGCGGACTGCTGTGTCTCGTTCAGCCAGTATAGGGCCACATCTGGGAGAAATTTCGAGTCAATCGGTCCAAAGACCTGGAAGCTATTGAAAAAATCGCCCGACGTTTTCATGAAAAAGGCGACTTTTTTCATTAAAATATTCACCAAAAATCCAAATTCCACCCGAATCCAATGCGGACTGCTGTGTCTCGTTCAGCCAGTATAGGGCCACATCTGGGAGAAATTTCGAGTCAATCGGTCCAAAGACCTGGAAGCTATTGAAAAAATCGCCCGACGTTTTCATGAAAAAGGCGACTTTTTTCATTAAAATATTCACCAAAAATCCAAATTTCACTAAAAATCAATAAAAACTGCTGGTCTTTCTTTCGCCAGTATGGAGAACATTTGTGTTCAATTTCGAGTCAATCGGTCAAAAGACGACCGTAACCCTAACCCTAGCCCCATAACCCTAACCCTAGCCCCGTAACCCTAACCCTAACCCTAACCCTAGCCCCAGCCTTAAGCCAGCCTCATGAAACATTGTCCCTCTCACTAAAATATTCACCAAAAATCCAAATTTCACCCGAATCCAATGCGGACTGCTGTGTCTCGTTCAGCCAGTATAGGGCCACATCTGGGAGAAATTTCGAGTCAATCGGTCCAAAGACCTGGAAGCTATTGAAAAAATCGCCCGACGTTTTCATGAAAAAGGCGACTTTTTTCATTAAAATATTCACCAAAAATCCAAATTTCACTAAAAATCAATAAAAACTGCTGGTCTTTCTTTCGCCAGTATGGAGAACATTTGTCTTCAATTTCGAGTCAATCGGTCAAAAGACGACCGTAACCCTAACCCTAGCCCCATAACCCTAACCCTAGCCCCGTAACCCTAACCCTAACCCTAACCCTAGCCCCAGCCTTAAGCCAGCCTCATGAAACATTGTCCCTCTCACTAAAATATTCACCAAAAATCCAAATTCCACCCGAATCCAATGCGGACTGCTGTGTCTCGTTCAGCCAGTATAGGGCCACATCTGGGAGAAATTTCGAGTCAATCGGTCCAAAGACCTGGAAGCTATTGAAAAAATCGCCCGACGTTTTCATGAAAAAGGCGACTTTTTTCATTAAAATATTCACCAAAAATCCAAATTTCACTAAAAATCAATAAAAACTGCTGGTCTTTCTTTCGCCAGTATGGAGAACATTTGTGTTCAATTTCGAGTCAATCGGTCAAAAGACGACCGTAACCCTAACCCTAGCCCCATAACCCTAACCCTAGCCCCGTAACCCTAACCCTAACCCTAGCCCCAGCCTTAAGCCAGCCTCATGAAACATTGTCCCTCTCACTAAAATATTCACCAAAAATCCAAATTCCACCCGAATCCAATGCGGACTGCTGTGTCTCGTTCAGCCAGTATAGGGCCACATCTGGGAGAAATTTCGAGTCAATCGGTCCAAAGACCTGGAAGCTATTGAAAAAATCGCCCGACGTTTTCATGAAAAAGGCGACTTTTTTCATTAAAATATTCACCAAAAATCCAAATTCCACCCGAATCCAATGCGGACTGCTGTGTCTCGTTCAGCCAGTATAGGGCCACATCTGGGAGAAATTTCGAGTCAATCGGTCCAAAGACCTGGAAGCTATTGAAAAAATCGCCCGACGTTTTCATGAAAAAGGCGACTTTTTTCATTAAAATATTCACCAAAAATCCAAATTTCACTAAAAATCAATAAAAACTGCTGGTCTTTCTTTCGCCAGTATGGAGAACATTTGTCTTCAATTTCGAGTCAATCGGTCAAAAGACGACCGTAACCCTAACCCTAGCCCCATAACCCTAACCCTAGCCCCGTAACCCTAACCCTAACCCTAACCCTAGCCCCAGCCTTAAGCCAGCCTCATGAAACATTGTCCCTCTCACTAAAATATTCACCAAAAATCCAAATTCCACCCGAATCCAATGCGGACTGCTGTGTCTCGTTCAGCCAGTATAGGGCCACATCTGGGAGAAATTTCGAGTCAATCGGTCCAAAGACCTGGAAGCTATTGAAAAAATCGCCCGACGTTTTCATGAAAAAGGCGACTTTTTTCATTAAAATATTCACCAAAAATCCAAATTCCACCCGAATCCAATGCGGACTGCTGTGTCTCGTTCAGCCAGTATAGGGCCACATCTGGGAGAAATTTCGAGTCAATCGGTCCAAAGACCTGGAAGCTATTGAAAAAATCGCCCGACGTTTTCATGAAAAAGGCGACTTTTTTCATTAAAATATTCACCAAAAATCCAAATTTCACTAAAAATCAATAAAAACTGCTGGTCTTTCTTTCGCCAGTATGGAGAACATTTGTGTTCAATTTCGAGTCAATCGGTCAAAAGACGACCGTAACCCTAACCCTAGCCCCATAACCCTAACCCTAGCCCCGTAACCCTAACCCTAACCCTAACCCTAGCCCCAGCCTTAAGCCAGCCTCATGAAACATTGTCCCTCTCACTAAAATATTCACCAAAAATCCAAATTCCACCCGAATCCAATGCGGACTGCTGTGTCTCGTTCAGCCAGTATAGGGCCACATCTGGGAGAAATTTCGAGTCAATCGGTCCAAAGACCTGGAAGCTATTGAAAAAATCGCCCGACGTTTTCATGAAAAAGGCGACTTTTTTCATTAAAATATTCACCAAAAATCCAAATTTCACTAAAAATCAATAAAAACTGCTGGTCTTTCTTTCGCCAGTATGGAGAACATTTGTGTTCAATTTCGAGTCAATCGGTCAAAAGACGACCGTAACCCTAACCCTAGCCCCATAACCCTAACCCTAGCCCCGTAACCCTAACCCTAACCCTAGCCCCAGCCTTAAGCCAGCCTCATGAAACATTGTCCCTCTCACTAAAATATTCACCAAAAATCCAAATTCCACCCGAATCCAATGCGGACTGCTGTGTCTCGTTCAGCCAGTATAGGGCCACATCTGGGAGAAATTTCGAGTCAATCGGTCCAAAGACCTGGAAGCTATTGAAAAAATCGCCCGACGTTTTCATGAAAAAGGCGACTTTTTTCATTAAAATATTCACCAAAAATCCAAATTCCACCCGAATCCAATGCGGACTGCTGTGTCTCGTTCAGCCAGTATAGGGCCACATCTGGGAGAAATTTCGAGTCAATCGGTCCAAAGACCTGGAAGCTATTGAAAAAATCGCCCGACGTTTTCATGAAAAAGGCGACTTTTTTCATTAAAATATTCACCAAAAATCCAAATTTCACTAAAAATCAATAAAAACTGCTGGTCTTTCTTTCGCCAGTATGGAGAACATTTGTGTTCAATTTCGAGTCAATCGGTCAAAAGACGACCGTAACCCTAACCCTAGCCCCATAACCCTAACCCTAGCCCCGTAACCCTAACCCTAACCCTAACCCTAGCCCCAGCCTTAAGCCAGCCTCATGAAACATTGTCCCTCTCACTAAAATATTCACCAAAAATCCAAATTCCACCCGAATCCAATGCGGACTGCTGTGTCTCGTTCAGCCAGTATAGGGCCACATCTGGGAGAAATTTCGAGTCAATCGGTCCAAAGACCTGGAAGCTATTGAAAAAATCGCCCGACGTTTTCATGAAAAAGGCGACTTTTTTCATTAAAATATTCACCAAAAATCCAAATTTCACTAAAAATCAATAAAAACTGCTGGTCTTTCTTTCGCCAGTATGGAGAACATTTGTGTTCAATTTCGAGTCAATCGGTCAAAAGACGACCGTAACCCTAACCCTAGCCCCATAACCCTAACCCTAGCCCCGTAACCCTAACCCTAACCCTAGCCCCAGCCTTAAGCCAGCCTCATGAAACATTGTCCCTCTCACTAAAATATTCACCAAAAATCCAAATTCCACCCGAATCCAATGCGGACTGCTGTGTCTCGTTCAGCCAGTATAGGGCCACATCTGGGAGAAATTTCGAGTCAATCGGTCCAAAGACCTGGAAGCTATTGAAAAAATCGCCCGACGTTTTCATGAAAAAGGCGACTTTTTTCATTAAAATATTCACCAAAAATCCAAATTCCACCCGAATCCAATGCGGACTGCTGTGTCTCGTTCAGCCAGTATAGGGCCACATCTGGGAGAAATTTCGAGTCAATCGGTCCAAAGACCTGGAAGCTATTGAAAAAATCGCCCGACGTTTTCATGAAAAAGGCGACTTTTTTCATTAAAATATTCACCAAAAATCCAAATTTCACTAAAAATCAATAAAAACTGCTGGTCTTTCTTTCGCCAGTATGGAGAACATTTGTGTTCAATTTCGAGTCAATCGGTCAAAAGACGACCGTAACCCTAACCCTAGCCCCATAACCCTAACCCTAGCCCCGTAACCCTAACCCTAACCCTAGCCCCAGCCTTAAGCCAGCCTCATGAAACATTGTCCCTCTCACTAAAATATTCACCAAAAATCCAAATTCCACCCGAATCCAATGCGGACTGCTGTGTCTCGTTCAGCCAGTATAGGGCCACATCTGGGAGAAATTTCGAGTCAATCGGTCCAAAGACCTGGAAGCTATTGAAAAAATCGCCCGATGTTTTCATGAAAAAGGCGACTTTTTTCATTAAAATATTCACCAAAAATCCAAATTTCACTAAAAATCAATAAAAACTGCTGGTCTTTCTTTCGCCAGTATGGAGAACATTTGTCTTCAATTTCGAGTCAATCGGTCAAAAGACGACCGTAACCCTAACCCTAGCCCCATAACCCTAACCCTAGCCCCGTAACCCTAACCCTAACCCTAACCCTAGCCCCAGCCTTAAGCCAGCCTCATGAAACATTGTCCCTCTCACTAAAATATTCACCAAAAATCCAAATTCCACCCGAATCCAATGCGGACTGCTGTGTCTCGTTCAGCCAGTATAGGGCCACATCTGGGAGAAATTTCGAGTCAATCGGTCCAAAGACCTGGAAGCTATTGAAAAAATCGCCCGACGTTTTCATGAAAAAGGCGACTTTTTTCATTAAAATATTCACCAAAAATCCAAATTTCACTAAAAATCAATAAAAACTGCTGGTCTTTCTTTCGCCAGTATGGAGAACATTTGTGTTCAATTTCGAGTCAATCGGTCAAAAGACGACCGTAACCCTAACCCTAGCCCCATAACCCTAACCCTAGCCCCGTAACCCTAACCCTAACCCTAGCCCCAGCCTTAAGCCAGCCTCATGAAACATTGTCCCTCTCACTAAAATATTCACCAAAAATCCAAATTCCACCCGAATCCAATGCGGACTGCTGTGTCTCGTTCAGCCAGTATAGGGCCACATCTGGGAGAAATTTCGAGTCAATCGGTCCAAAGACCTGGAAGCTATTGAAAAAATCGCCCGACGTTTTCATGAAAAAGGCGACTTTTTTCATTAAAATATTCACCAAAAATCCAAATTCCACCCGAATCCAATGCGGACTGCTGTGTCTCGTTCAGCCAGTATAGGGCCACATCTGGGAGAAATTTCGAGTCAATCGGTCCAAAGACCTGGAAGCTATTGAAAAAATCGCCCGACGTTTTCATGAAAAAGGCGACTTTTTTCATTAAAATATTCACCAAAAATCCAAATTTCACTAAAAATCAATAAAAACTGCTGGTCTTTCTTTCGCCAGTATGGAGAACATTTGTGTTCAATTTCGAGTCAATCGGTCAAAAGACGACCGTAACCCTAACCCTAGCCCCATAACCCTAACCCTAGCCCCGTAACCCTAACCCTAACCCTAACCCTAGCCCCAGCCTTAAGCCAGCCTCATGAAACATTGTCCCTCTCACTAAAATATTCACCAAAAATCCAAATTCCACCCGAATCCAATGCGGACTGCTGTGTCTCGTTCAGCCAGTATAGGGCCACATCTGGG